>NC_133334.1:196236826-196504326 GCF_042186555.1 Aquarana catesbeiana | reverse complement strand
GCTCTGACATGCACTGTAAGCTGTAAGGTCTTATATAGACAGGTGTGTGGCTCTCCTAATCAAGTCCAATCAGTATAATCAAACACAGCTCGTGTTTGGGTGAGGTGCTAAAGAACTACAAGTCCCAGTAGGACCAGTCAGTCTGATTGTCATTCTGAGTGCTGACGCTGCAGATAGCAGACTTCTGTGCAGCAGCTCCAGCCATCCCGCCACCTAGGACTCATCCAGGACTCCCCCAGCAGAACTGTACTGGGACCCCCCCTACCTACCTCTACCTATCCATCGCGCCGTCCACACCATCTGGATGCCATGTTCCAGCCCGCCGGCTACACAGGCCCATCCCGCAGGACACTCCGCGGCTCCGGCCTAGCTCCGGCCAGGACCGAACCGAACCGCCGCCTCACCTCCCACAGCCGATCGGCAGCCGGACCAGGAACATAGCACCGGAACATAGCACCCGGACTGCCCGCGGCTCGGGCCTAGCTGGCAGCCATCTTGGTCCTCCCTAGCATCCAGACAGCTCACGGCTCGGGCCTAGCCGGCGGCCAACTTGGTCCTCCCTCCTGAGGCCACAGCACTCCA
The DNA here is from genome assembly GCF_042186555.1 of Aquarana catesbeiana. Lineage (NCBI taxonomy): Eukaryota > Metazoa > Chordata > Amphibia > Anura > Ranidae > Aquarana > Aquarana catesbeiana. The sequence continues at coordinate 196,503,744 of NC_133334.1, read as the reverse complement.
CCAGCCCTCGGTGAGCATTCCGTCACCTCCAGGCAGGACTCATCCCAAGGACCCCCTCACTGTTCAGTCCCGGAACCACCCACTACAGCCCCCACCAGGGCACCCACCACAGCCGCCGTCTGATCGCCCAGTCTCTAGCCACTAGACTCGGGGGGGACAGACCGCGGCTGCTGACTAGCTATGGCCAGCCGGCCACTTCTTGTCCCTCCTACACCTTGTTTCAGCGGGTCCCCGTGCCCCCTACGCCTGGAACACCCCTCCTCCCTACTGGACCTCACTGCAGGGGCACAGGTTGACACCGGAGGCCAGGATATCCACGGCTCTGGCCCTGCACGGCGTCCATCTGTAGACCCTCTCAGACACAGCCGCAGCACCAGTACCAGAACCAGCAAGTAGTGCCCAGATCCCCCTTCACCCCTTCCACAGCCCCCACCCCATCTCTCCTCCCCCAGTCCTTCTCTTCTGGACCGCCCCGGATCAGGTAAGCCCAACTGGGTACCCCAGCAGTTGATCCAGGGTCCTCGAGTCCGACCGCCCCTCGGGGGGGTCAGGAAGGAATTATTTCTTCCGCTGCAGCAATTGGCAAACTCAGCTAGAGGTTTTTCGCCTTCCTCTAAATCAACAGGAGGGTGGTAGGTCAGCAGGCGCCCCCTTAATCACCTCCAGAACTTTCCGCACCATCATCCGGACCGTCAACACCACCACCCCCGTAGCAGTGGCAGCCATCTGATCCCTCCATGCCCCATCAAGCTCATCATCGCTACATCAATACCATCATCAGATCACCCTTCCTTCAGCAACTTTGTCATTTTTACAATGTGCAATTTCAAATACTCAGTGGATGCCCTCCACATCCGCCTCAACTTCACTGACTGCCATTCTAAAAAAAGAACAATTATTAAGGACCAACCTACAATCAACCATCAAATACAGGGAGACACCAATCCAACCACAACTAGCATGCGCCCTGATAAACACCAGATCTGCAGTCAAGCAGACTGTAAATCCACAACTTCATCATCGAAAACAACATAGATTGCCTCTTCATCACAGAAAGCTGGCTTACACCCGACTGCAACACCATCCTAACTGAATTGGTGCCTGAGAACTACAGTATCCTAACTGAGCATAGAATAGGAAAAAAAGGAGGAGGCCTAGCAGTGATCTTCAAATCGCACCTTGTGTTCACCAAACCAACTTTACAGAACTCAGTGCCTTTCAAGGAGACAATCTCCCTTCATCTTCAAACACCCCAAGACACCATCCACATACTACTATGCTACAGACCACCAGGACCGAAGACCAATCTCCTTACACCACTCACTGAATTCATTTCAATACACACCTTGAAAACCAAAAACTTTCTGGCACTTGGGGACTTTAACCTCTGGGCAAACTCTACCCAGGACCCTATCGCTACCGCCTGCATTAACCAACTGGAAGAATTAGGTCTTCAGCAGCTGATAAATGCTCCCATGCACCGTTCAGGACACACTCTGGACCTCATCTTCAAACAAAATATGGACATCAACATATCCGACAACATACCACTACCATGGACGGAACACCACACTATCAAATTTAAAATCACCACTAACACCACCCTCCAAAAACAGAAACACGTAACAACAACACACTGTAACAGATCTCAGAAGAAACTACACTCTGAACTCTTCAAAACCACATTATCAAACAAAATACCATTGATAAATTTAAACCTCTAAACGGAACAAAAACACAACTCCCTAAACAAGGCATTACTACAAACAGCAGACTCAGTGGTGCCAAAACTGTGAAATACCACAAAGCAATCTTCAAAGCCAAAAAAGAACATTTCTCGAACACCATCTCAACTGCCTTAAACCGGCCGCGGGAACTTTTCAAAATATTCACCCAGTCGATGAACCCAACCTGCTTAGAACCCCCAGCAAACGAAACTCAAGAATTTTGCAATGAGTTATCAAATTTTTTCATCGACAAAACTGACAGCATTCGGGAAAAAAATTCAACACAAAAAAAACAAAAAAAAAAAAAAAAACAAACAAACAACCAACCTCACTCAACCAAAGCAAAAAGAGGATATCGACACAAACATCACACAATCACCAAATTTCTCTCTGATCCCAATCACCACTGACACCAAAAACATCATCAGAAGCCTTTGAGACAGCACATCAAACGACATCATTCCCACAAAACTCCTGAAAGAATGTTCCGACATCTTGGCTCCTACAATAACACACCTCATAAATCAGTCATTCAAAGAAGGGATTGTTCCGACCACCCTCAAGCAAGGCATCGTCAAACCCCTGCTAAAGAAACCCAACCTTGACCCTAAGGTCCCCAACTACCGCAGACCGATAACCAGCCTCAACACCATCTCCAAGATTATGGAGAAAGCTGTAGTAGAACAGCTACAACGCCACCTGGACACACACAAACTTCTGGACCCTCTACAATCAGGCTTCCGCCCAGGCCATGGCACGGAAACAGCACTTCTCAAAATATGGGACAACGGCCTCAAAGCAGCAGATGAGGGAGAATCAGGTCTCCTGGTACTGTTAGACCTTAGTGCAGCATTTGTACAGTGGACCACAATACTCTACTCGTCCGCCTCACAGAAGTAGCAGGAGCCACAGATTCTGCTCTACAATGGTTCGCATCCTTCTTAGAGGATCGTTCTCAGACAGTGAACCTAGGAGCATTCACCTCGGAAACCCGTACAATCTCCTGTGGACACCATCAAGGTTCACCCTTGTCACCAGTGCTCTTCAACGTCCACATCCGACCACTCCTCAAAATCATCAGAAAAATCGGACCTCTGCTTCCACTCATACGCTGATGACACTCCACTCTACTTCTGCATCACCAGACAAAAAGACCATCGTCAGCAACTAGAGAAATGCCTCACTCTGATAGACGACTGGATGACCACTAGCTCCCTCAAACTCAACGGTTCAAAAACAGAACTTCTCCTACACGCTAACCAAAATTCCAAAGCAAAGATCCCGTGGACACCTCCCACCATCTTTGGACAGACCATCCCTCCAAGCACCAAAGCCAAGAGTCTCGGAGTCATCTTTGACACAGAAATGTCAATGGATGCACAAATAGGATCAGTAGTTAGCGGATCTCACCATCTCCTCCACCTGCTACGTAGACTCATCCCCTTCATCCCAGAAGAGGACAAAGCAGCAGTAGTTGGAGCGATCATCAATTCCCGACTCGACTACGCAAATTCCCTCTACATAGGATTACCCCAATATCAGCTTGCACGCTTACAACTCATCCAAAACACGGCAGCAAGACTGCTAACAGGGAAAAAAACCCAGGGAATCCATCTCCCCATCCCTGAGGAGCCTGCATTGGCTAACCGTAAAGAATCAGATCACATTCAAGACCCTCTGCCTCACCCACAAATGCATACAAGGAGAAGCTCCTCAATACTTTCAAGAGAAAATAAAATACTACATACCCAATCGCAGTCTTCGATCATCTAACCAAAACCTCCTCCTCATTCCCAAATACCGCTACAAATCAAATGGAGAACGAAGATTCGCAGTCCAAGGACCAAGGCTATGAAACGCTCTTCCGACCTACATCCGCGTGGAAGAAAACCATCAGGCCTTCAGGAAAAAACTCAAGACCTATCTCTTCTAAGAAGCTGACAACACAGAACGGTTCTAGCGCCTTGAGGCGATTCAGTTCGCATTTGCAGCACTTTACAAACCATTCATTCATTCACAGCTGGACTCAAATGAAGGTGTAGAACCATCTCAAAAGATGATCAGAAGAAATGGACAGCACCCAAGTTAAATATATGAGTGTCACAGCAAAGGGTCTGAATACTTGTGACCATATATTTCAGTTTTTCTTTTTTAATAAATCTGAAAAAATGTCAACAATTCTGTGTTTTTCTGTCAATATGGGGTGCTGTATGTACATTAATGAGGAAAAAAATGAACTTAAATGATTTTAGAAAATGGCTGCAATATAACAAAGAGTGAAAAATTTAATGGGGTCTGAATACTTTCCATCCCCACTGTATATATTTTGACGGAAGCGGATGAAAATAGATGATCATCCCTTGTCATCCGTTTTTCCATAGGAATGCATTGATGTCCGATTTTTTCATCCGTCAAACGGATGGATGAAAAACAGACGAACAGTCCACATGTGTGAAAGAGGCCTTAAAAATCATTATTTTCCTCAAAAATTCTACAAATACCCAATCCTGATAACGTGAAAAGAAGTTTGTTTGAAATCTTTGCAAATTTAAAAAAAAAAAAATTATTAATCTAAAATCATATGTACATAAGTATTCACAGCCTTTGCTCAATACTTCGTTGAAGCACCTTTGGCACCAATTACAATCTCAAGTCTTTTTGAATATGATGCTACAAGTTTGGCACACCTATTTTTGGGAAGTTTCTCACATTCTTCTTTGCAGGATCTCTCAAGCTCCATCAGGTTGGATGGGGAGCGTCAGTGCACAGCCATTTTAAGATTGTTCCAGAAATGTTCAAATCAGGTTCAAGTCTGGGCTCTGACTGGGCCACTCAAGGACATTCACAGAGTTGTCCTGTACCCACTCCTTTGTTATCTTGGCTGTGTGCTTAGGGTCATTGTCCTGTTGGAAGAGGAACCTTCACTCCAGTCTGAGGTCCAGAACAGGTTTTCATCAAAGATGCCTCTGTACATTGCTGCATTCATCTTTCCCTCGATCCCAACTAGTCTCCCAGTTCCTGCTGCTGAAAAATATCCCACAGCATGATGCTGCCACCACCATGCTTCACTGTAGGGAAAATATTGGCCAAGTAATGAGCATTGCCTGGTTTCCCCCAGACAGAACGCTTGCCATTCAGGTCAAAGAGTTAAATTTTTGTTTCATCAGACCAGAGAATTTAGTTTCTTATGGTCAGAGTCCTTTAGGCAAACTCCAGGCAGGCTGTCATGTGCCTTTTACTGAGGAGTGGCTTCCATCTGGCAATTCTACCATACAGGCCTGATTGGTGGAGTGCTGCAGAAATGATTGTTCTTCTGGAAGAGTCTCCACTCTCCACAGGAGAAACGCTAGAGCTTTGTCAGAGACCTCCGGGTTCTTAGTCAGGGAGGTGACCAAGGCCCTTCTCCCCCGCTCACTCAGTTTGGCTGGGCGGCCCACACTAGGAAGAGTCCTGGTGGTTCCAATCTTCTTTCATTTATGGATGATGGAGTGTCAGGAACCATGAATCAGATGGAGACAGAAAATGCAGAGAAAAAAAAATTCACACCTTTTAATATTAATGGTAAAAATTGTACAAATCAGTAACGTAGTCAAAACATAGCCAGGGTACAGTAGTCAAATCGGGTAGTCAGAACAAGCTAGTAAAATCAGGAAGCCAGAGATCAGTTTAGTCGGAGACAGCAGACAGGATCGGGAACCAGAAGGGACATCAGCCTGGCAAGTCTTAACAGGAACACACCAGAGAGTCTCCAGATATGGTTGACCAAGGTGAAAGGAAGGAATGAACCAGGCAGTTTAAATGAGCCAGAAGGGGCTGTCTGACAATCAGGAAAAGATCCCCAGGTGAGCCACTGTGGAACGATGAGTGCTGGCAATTAACCGACAGCTGAACATCCTCAGTACTGAGAAGGGAGGCCAGAGCCCAGCCCTGAGAGTACCACCAGGTTTGAGGAGAAAAAGTCTATGGAAAGCACAGAGGACAGGAGCATGTACCTCCGAGGATGAGAACCAAGAGCATTCCTTCAGATCGTACCCTTTCCAATGAACCAGGTACTGTATGCGCCCATGGAACCTACGGGAGTCAATGATCGATTGCACCTCATACTTTTCATGGTTCTCAACCTGAACCGGGCAAGGACATGGTCCAGAGGTGGTGAAGCAGTTGCACACCAAAAGGTTTTAATAAAGGAGACATAGAAATCATTCAAAATATGCATGTTAGAAGGAAGGTCTAATGCGTAAGGCACTGGGCTGATGTTACGGAGAATACGGACCCAATAAGGCCCAATAAACCATGGTGCCAGTTTCAGTGAGGGAACACAGAGTCGGAGGTTGTGAGATGACAGCCAGACCCTCACCCCAACCTAGTAGGGAAGCACAGGTAGGCGTCTGCGGTCAGCATGGAGTCTGTACCCATCACTGGCACGTTGCAAGGACTCTTGGACCTTAACCCATGTGGAATGAAGATCACAGATGCTCCTGTAAAGCAGGAATTCTTTGAGGAACAAAGGAGTCAATCAACATGGATGGTTGGAAACCATAATTCGCCATAAACTGAGACAAGCGGGAAGCGGTATTGACAGCACTATTGTGAGCAAACTCCACCCAAGCTAAGAGGTCTGACCAGTTATTGTGGGCAGAAATATAGCAACGCAGAAACTGCTCAAAGGCTTGGTTGGCTCATTCTGAGGCCCCATTGGACTGTGGGCGATACGCAGAGGAGAAGAAAAGCTGAATTCCTAACTGTGCACAAAAGGCTCGCTCAAACCTGGAGACAAACTGGCTACCCCTATCCGAGATGATAACCTTGGGTAGCCAATGTAACCGAAAGATCTCCCGAGCAAAAATGGATGCCAGTTCTTTGGATGTGGGCAACTTCTTAAGTGGAATTCAATGTGACATTTTCGGGAACCGGTTAACCACCATAAGAATAACTGTGTTGCCCTGGGTGTTGGGTAACTCCACAATAAAATCCATAGATAGGTGGGTCCAAGGCCTCTCTCCATTGGGTATGGGTTGTAAGGGGCATACTGGAAGGTGTCGTGGTGTCCAAAGCCTCGTACACAAATTTTCGGACGACCGTTCGTCCGTGTTTTGTTGCATGCTAGTGTCATGTCGAAAGTGGAGAGGCTACTCACCACACGAAAATTCTCCTACAACAGAATACAACGTTAGACGTTATGTAATGTGTTGAATTGTTTTGTATGTATTCTTTTGTTTCTGAGCATGCGTAGTCTTGCGCTTACAATTTTTTTCATATGAAAACCGTGCTGATTAAACAAAAATCAGACGTTGAGTTCACGTATGGCAAAAATGTTATATAGTCTGCACATCAAGCTTTTTTCGGATGAAAAAACGGAATCGGCTGTCGAAAGCACCATACTAAAAATCAGCAAATCATTTGGACGAAATTTTACTTCTGAGTTTCGTATCCAACAGGCCTTTACTTTGAGCACACACGGAACAAGTGGCTGCATCAGCGTGAAGACTACCAGAATTGTTGAGAAATAGCCCAAATGCGTTGATTCTTCCCTCGTTGGCCAGCTGCTTTGGGAGAATGGTAAATCTGGAGCAAAGCAGTGCGGAGATGCTCAGGGGCAAAGCAAGGTTTCTCAGGAGAATGGATCTGAGCGGCAAGAATTCTGTCACCCAAAGGTGAAGTGAGACTAGTAGGAACAGTGGCCAGAATACAATCAGGAGGTATCACAGGAACAGGAACCGACTCCATCTTGGAAGCGGAGGAAAACTGTCATGACAATCCGTCAGCCCTTACATTCTTAGTACGGGTAAGAATTAGTCTATGTAGTTGAAGCTTGACGAAAGGACCCCAACGTGCCCTCCTAGGAGAGAAGCGTTTTGCCTCAGACAAGAATGTGAGATTCTTATGGTCAGTCAAAATGGGGACCGGCATAGTAGTACCTTTGAGAAGATGCCTCCATTCTTTATGAGCTAAAATGATAGTGAACAATTCTGTCCCCAATCTCGTTATTGCATTCTGCAGGAGACAATTTCTTGGAAAAGTAGCCACAAGGATGCATAGCGCTCTCAGAGGTAGGACATTAAGATAGAAGGGTGCCTACTTCAGACTCAGATGCATCAACCTCAAGAATGAAGGGCAACTTAGGATCAGGATGTGCCAGCACAGGAGCTGAAACAAAGACTTTAATGGAATCCAGGGACCAATTCTGTGGGTTACCATCCTTTCTGGTCATATCAGGTCAGAGGTTTGACCAGAGAAGTTAAATACATTACCGATAATTGGCAAAGCCGAGAAAACGTTGTAAAGGCGTAGACCTACGGGTCGAGGCCACTATAGAACTGCAGATAGTTTCTCTGGGTCCATCGAAAAAACGGCAGTAGAAATGACATAACCCAGAAATTTAACCTATTCACGATGGAACACGTACATTTCCACCTCTGTAGCATGCAGGAGACAACTGTGTGGTGGCTCTCTAGGGATTAAGAATATATGAGAATATCGTCAAGATAAACCACCACACACTGCTGCAACATATCTCGGAGGACATCGTTAATGAATTCCTGAAAATCTGCAGGAGCGTTGCAAAGACCAAAATGGCAGTACGAGGAATATGTAATGTCCTGCCCTGGTTTTAAATGCAGTTTTCCATTCGTCACCCTCCTTGATCCTCACAAGATTTATGCCCCTCTCATATCGAGCGTCGTGAAAACCGTTGCTCCCTTGAGGCGGTCAAATATTTCCGTAAACAACGGAATCAGATGCGCAGTCTTAATCGTGATGCGATTGAGACCCCTATAAAAAAATAAATAAATAGATACAAGGTCTCAGTTCACCACTCTTCTGTTTCACAAAGAAGAAGCCAGCACCAGCAGGAGATGAGTATATGCGTTTGAACCCTCAAGAAATTGCGTCGGCAACATAGTCCTCCATGGCTTTATCCTCCGAGACAAAGGGTAAACCTGGCCAAGAGGGGACATGGCACCAGGTTGAAGGTCAATTGTGCAATCATACAACCGGTGTGGAGGCAAACTACCAGCTTGACCTTAGTCAAAGACATCGCAAAATTTGCAGTACTCCTCTGGCAAGAAGAGTGAAGAGGTGCACAAGACCTTAGCCACTTTCTCAAAACATGTTTTACCGCATTGTGGCAACCAGGAAAGAACCTCAGCACGAAGCCATCAAAAGAGGGGGTTGTGCCTCTGTAACCGAGGATAACCAATAACCACCGGGTAATGAGGTGAGGAAATGGATTGGATTATCTCATGGCGAAGAGCCCCTACGGCCATGGTCAACAGTGCAGTCTCATGAGTCACATGGGCAGGTTGTAGAGATCTCTCATCAATAGCCTCAATGGCAAGTGAAGTGGCACCAAGCTGCAGCGCAATCGAGTGCTTAGAGACACAAAAGGCACCATCTATGAACAGGCAAGAAGCCCAAGAGTCGATTAGAGGCGGTATTGATTCCAACTACTATACACAAATCCCACCTCCAGGCTGCGTGAGCGCGTTGCTGTTGATAGCTGGCTTTGTGAGAGGCCCTGCAGTTGACAAAATATCATTATATGCAGATGATGCTCTTATATTCGGGAGATACCTCCGCTTCACTACTAAACGTAATGTCTATAATCACACAATTTGGCACCTTCTCTGGCTTTTCCATAAACTGGAGTAAGTCGGCCCTCCTGCCCTTAGATGAAATTATGGCTCCGCTGCCGGAGTGCGCCTGATCCCTCCAGGTTGTCTCCTCATTCAAGTATTTGGGAGTGCAGGTTACTCCAGATGCTTCCAGATATCTTACCCTGAATTTACTCCCTATGATCACTAAGATACAAACCAAATGCAGTGCCTGGTGTAAGCTACCCATTTCTGTCACAGGTAGAGCCAACCTTATAAAAATGGTATGGGCGCCTCCGCTATTATATTATATATGCGTCGGGCCTTCCCGCAGCTTTACATCTTGAGGAAGACCTTCCCCAATACCTCAAATCTATGCCTACCATGAACTTGCTGACCAAATTGTGGGGCCACATTAAACATTGCTTGGGCATGAGGGGCGTCACAATGTATACCCCGCTGTGGCGTAATCCTTGTTACCTGGAACTGCAGAAACTAGAGGGTTTTCAGTCCTGGGAGGTTAAAAGGCATTAGGTATATATCACAACTCTATTTACAGACCATTTTTAAATCCTTCACTGAATTGCAGGAGGAATTTGGACTACCAAGACACAACTTTTTATAGATGCCTCCAACTCCGGCATGCTGTGGAATCACAGTCACGGCTGTCCAGTTTGGAACACACAGAGCACCCGATCATAACTTACATTCTTACCACACAGAATAAAAGGACATGATATCCCTCTGTGCCCCAGATGTGGGGGGGCTAACGGGGACTTTATACATTTGATGTGGCGCTGCCCAAAATTATTCAGGTATTGGAGTAAAGTTACTAATACCATATCACATATATATCGATCCACTGTTCCACTACACCCGGTCACATGCTTGTTGGGTGCAGTGGACGAAGAATTGTTCGTCCCCCCTGCTAATATAGCAGTCTCAAGATTACTATACATTGCACGCAAGCAGATAGCCCAACAACGAAACAGTGGATCGAACAGGTTAATACCCTAATTAAAGAAAAACGTATCAACACAGAAATGCAATTAATAAGTTCTATAAAATCTACTCCAAATGTAAACTTCTAGCTCCCTAAAAGCATTGGCCACATATCTATACCATGCCACAATAATACAAAGCCCTGAGCCAGCTCAAGGGATTAGGGTTCATTCTTAATACCTCCTTTCCTAGGGGATAATCAGCGGTATGGTGCGCTAGGACCCAACCAGGTCCTGGCTGTGTGTGGAGGCATCAGTTAGTTCAATAACAGTTCCCCTTTTCTTAGGACTATTAGTGTGTCATGCACATTGCTACCAACCTACTAAAAGAAATAAAGAGAAACTAACAGCATTGAAGGAACATACTTGATATAAGCATATTGTTAGAATTGTCATGACTAAGTTTCATGCTTTAGTCCATCGACTGCATATAATAAATACTGTTGCTAATGTATACCCTGAAATTATTATGATGTTTCTGTTTACAATGTACATCTGTTTTTATGACACAATAAAAACTTTTCTGATAAAAAATAAATAAAAAAAAGAGACTGTATTGATGGATGACTCAGACAAGAAAGGGTAACCGGAACTAGAAGCTTATCCTTCAGGATAACTTGGGACGCAACAACGCCACCTAAGGTCTGTCCCCCACTGGACCCCAGGTGCAAGCATTCTCCGGACAGGTAGGACGAGACTTAAAAAAGTGACCTGCCTGGCCACAATAGAGGCACAATCTCTCCCTCCTCCTGAAGGCTCCAGATCTATAGGCATGTATCAGGCTGCTGTCTCATCTTTGAGGTTATCTGAGAGACCATGAGAAAGAGCAGCCAGGAAAGCCTCATTGTTCCAAGCGACCTATGCTGCCAGGAGTACGAAATTCAATGGCGTAATCGGCAACAGTTCTCGTACTCTGATGGACATGAGGTTCTTGGCAGCAGTAGTGGAGCGTGCAGCAACGTCAAATATCTTTTTAAAAGGAAGCCACAAACTCAGGGTAACACAGGACAATGGGTCTTTGCATTTCCCATAGAGGGTGTGCCCAGGCCAAGGCTCTATCAGAAAGCAAAGAAATTAATGAAGCCTACTTTCCTGTCCGTGGGAAATGCCTGGGGCAGCATCTCAAAGAATATCCCAACCTGGTTGAGAAACCCTCTGCATTGAACTGGATCGCCCCCTAAATTCACCGGGGAAGCAGAGCAGAACCAGACATACCCATCAGAGAGATAAGACCTGAAACACAGATTATACTGGAACCGCCACAGTGGGAGGATGCAGGTGAGCAGTGCGAATTAGGCAAACTGATGCATGCGGTGGTCCTGCTTATTCAATCTGGAAAAAAATATTACCACTAGGTGGATTGCCTGCATTATCTGAATTCATGGCCTTCGCCTACTGTCAGGAACCATGAATCAGACGGAGACAGAAAATGCAGTAAAAATCAAACCTTTAAATAAAATGGTAAGAATCAGTAATGTAGTCAAAACATAGCCAGGGTATGGTAGCCAAAATGAGTAGTCAGAACAAGCCAGTAAATCAGGAAGCCAGAGATCAGCATCGTCGGAGGCAGGATCAGAAGGGACGTAAGCCAGGCAAGTCTTCAACAGGAACACAGCAAAGAGTCTCTAGATATGTTTGACCAAGGCGAAGGCACAGAAGAAATGAACAAGGCAGTTTAAATAGCCAGAAGGGGTTGGCTGAAAGCAGGAAATGATCACCAGGTGAGCCACTGGGGAACGATGAGTGCTGACAATTACCGACAGCTGAGCAACATGAGTACTAAGAAGGGAGGGCTGAGCCCAGCCCTGACATGGAGTCCACTGTGGTCATCGGGACCTTCAAATGTTGCAGAAATTTTTCTGTACCCTTACCCAGATCTGTGCCTCGATACAATCCTGTCGGAGGCCTACAGACAATTCCTTGGACTTCATGGCTTGGTTTGTGCTGACATGCACTGTTAACTGGGAGACCTTATACAGATAGGTGTGCGCCTTTCCAAATCATGTCCAATCAACTGCATTTACCACAGGTGGACTCCAGTCAAGTTGTAGAAACATCTCAAGTATGAGCAGTGGAAACAGGATGCACCTGAGCTCAATTTTGATTGTTATGGCAAAGTCTGTGAATACTTATGTACATGTGATTTTTTTTAAATTTTTCTTTTTTTTCATATAAATTTGCAAAGATTTCTAAAAAACTTTTCATGTTGTCATTTTGGGTTATTGTTTGTAGAATTTTAAAGGAAAATAAGGAATTTAATCAATTTTGGAATAAGGTTGTAACATAACAAAATGTGGAAAAAGTGAAGCACTGAATACTTTTCGAATGCACTGTATATACAGATGTACTACACTAAATTAAAAAAAAAAAAAATTACTTCCCGCTAGGGTTTCCAACCGTCCGATTTTTACACTGTCCGTAAAATTTCATTAGTGGCTGCGTGTAAAAAAATATGGCGTCAGCTTGGCTTTAGGATTGCACATGCGCTGTTCCGAACTCGGAGAGGGGGCAGGAGGCCAGTGGCGATGTTGTGGTGCCTTTTTTTAATTACATTAGAGGGAGTGCCGCCAGAGGTCAGTGCATTCTAACAATGCTGCCAGAGGTCAGTGCATGCATTCTAACAGTAATTAATACATGACACAAGGGCAGAGCTTGTACAAAAGGAAGGAATGATTTAAGGCAGGCGTCCCAAACCCCCTGTTGATGACAGAGCTGCACAGGAGGAGGTGAGCAGCAACCGTGGTACGCACAGGGCTATCAAAGACTGCGGTCGCCACTCATCTGCTGTGCAGCCGTGCCTATGTGTCCTCTCTCGGCTCCCTCATCCGTCTGGCCAATGATATCATCCTATCAGTAGGGCAGTGGGCGGGAAGAGCAGAGCAGATTGGAATAGAGAGAAGGAGTCATCATATTAAACAAGTGGGTACTCAAGATAAGTTGGGCAGTTCCAGCCCCCCGTCCAGATCTGCAGCTCCTAGCGCCCCTTGCCTTGCTGATAGCATGACATTGTCGGCCAGGGTGGGGGAGCCGGGAGAGGACAAAGACTGCAAACAAACTGTGCCCTGCCAAAAAGGTAGGAGTCATGTGCAGGGGACGCAGAGATTGGAATGGGGCAGTAATGTTAGACAGAGGAAATGGGGGGGCAGACTGCAGAGGTACTGTGATGGAGGAGGCTTTGATTGCTAGGGGCACTGTAATATAAAGGGGACTGCACTGTAATCATTACAGTGCCCCCTTTAAAGGGCAGTCCCCTTTACAGAGCAGTTCCCGTTACATTAATGTAAAGTGGACTGTGCTCTAAAGGGGGCACTGTAATGTAAAGGAAAGCTGTGATGTGAAAGGGAACGAAAGACACTGTGGGACTGTTAAATCAGTTCCCCTTTACATCAGAGTCTTTATTGTTCAAGCACCATAAGGGGGAACCCTGTAGAGACTGATGTAAAGGGAAACCTCTGGACTCTGATGTAAGTGAGAACTTTGTGGACTGCGTTGTAAAGGGGTACACTATGGACTGATGTAAAGAGGAGCTTTGTGGACTCTTGTGCAAGGGTTAGAGTTCTCCTTTGCACTGCAAAAGGGGAACTCTGCAGACTCTGTCGGGTTAGATTAACCTGACCTTCATGTAAATGAAAACCGCAGTTTTATGTACTTTTTTGAAGCACCAGTAAATTTCATGATTTTTGTCAGTAAAAAATTGGTGCGATTTGTAAATTGAAGGAAAGAAAATTGCATAACATATGGCCTGCCTAAGAGCCAACTAAAGTAGCATATACAGTGCCTTGAAAAAGTATTCACCCCCTTGCCATTTTTTGGGTTTTGCTGCCTCACAACCTGGAATTAACATGGATTGTTTGAGGATTTGCATCATTTAACAAGTTGCCGACCGCCGCGCGCTGATGTACGTCGGCACAATGGCACGGGCAGGCATAAGGGCTTACCTGTACGTCCCTGCCTGCCCGCGGGCGGGGGGGTCCGATCCAGTGCCTGCGGCGGTCGGATTAGCATCAGGAGCGATCTGATGGGGAGGCCACTGATTCTTGGCCACCCCCTCACGATCGCTCCTGGCGAATGACAATCTTCCTCTGCTGCTGTAATGTAAACAGCGGCAGAGGAAATGATGTCATCGCTCCTCGTGAAGCCTTTTCGTTCCGGCTTCTGAGGAGAGAAGACATCAAGTGAGTGCACCAAACACTACACGTACAGTAGAACACTCTAAGCACACTTTTCACCCCCCGATCACCCTCCTGCACCCCCTGTCACAGTGACACCAATAGCAGTTTTTATTTTTTTTACTGATTATTGCATTGGTGTCATTTGTGACAGTTATAAGTGGTAGGGCAGTTAGTGGTAGGCCCCTTTAGGTCTAGGGTACCCCTCCTAACCCCCCTTAAAAAAGTTTTAACCCCTTGATCACCCCCCGTCTCAGTGTCACTAAGCGATCGTTTATCTGATCGCTGTATTAGTGTCACAGGTGACGCTAGTTAGGCAGGTAAGTATTTAGGTTCACCGGCAAGTTTTTATAGCGTCAGGTACCCCCATATACTACCTAGTAAAGGTTTTAACCCCCAGATTGCCCCCTAGTTAACCCTTTCACCAGTGATCACCGTATAACTGTTACGGGTGACTCTGGTTGGTTATTTTTTTATAGCGTCAGGGCACCCGCTGTTTATTACCTAATAAAGGTTTAACCCCCTGATCGCCCCGGCGGGTGATATAAGTCGCCCCAGGCAGCGTCAGGTTAGTGCCAGTACCGCTAACACCCACGCACGCAGTATACACCTACCTTAGTGGTATAGTACCTGAACGGATCAATATCTGATCAGATCTATACTAGCGTCCCCAGCAGTTTAGGGTTCCCAAAAACCTAGTGTTAGCGGGATCAGCCCAGATACCTGCTAGCACCTGTGTTTTTCCCCTCCGCCCAGCCCACCCAAACGCAGTATCGATCAATCACTAACTTACAAAACACTAAACACATAACTGCAGCGTTCGCAGAGTCAGGCCTGATCCCTGCGATCGCTAACAGTTTTTTTGGTAGCGTTTTGATACAGTCACTAACAGTCAGGAGCTTTTTTACCTGTGAGTTTCACTACTGTACCACTAAATTTAGAGCCCAAAATGGCAAATCGAAGGTACAGTAGTGTAGAGGCCTGCACATTTCTGAGCATGACAGACAGTGAAGAGGAAGTCACTCATCTGTCAGATTCAGGCTCAGAATACGATCCTGTAGACAGCAGCAGCTCCATGATAGATAGCTCTGACGACGGAGTTGTGGTCCCTGCCAAGGTCAGGCATACCAGACCCCAATCTCCTTCTGCTGTTGAGGTGCAAGAACCACAGGGCTCTCGTATGAAGCAGAGAAGTACTAGCGCTGCTATTCCTTCTTTTGAACTGGCAAGCACCAGCGGACTAGTAAACCCTGGTCATACATCCAGCACTGCAGTAACACTTGGTGACGTGGTGAGTCCCATAAGTGCAGTTCAAGCTGGCGAGGTGTCAAGCACAAGTAGTGTCCCACTGCCACCAAGAAGACAAACAAAGGCCCGTCGTGCCCTTCCTGCTGCATTCGCCAATCCGAATTGGGAACCCACCACTTCTGCAGCACCCGTACTTCCCCCATTCACTGGCCAACCCGGCATTCAGGTGGAAACAGTTGATTTTACGTCACTTGATTTTTATTCGCTGTTATAGATCTCTATAGATCTATTGTGGACCAAAGCAATTTGTACGCTGGTCAACACATCGCCACTATTCCCCAGTCCTCCCTTGCCAGAGATTGGAAACCAATTACAGTTTCCGAATTTAGGATCTTTCTGGGCCTATCCCTCCTCACGGGCATAACCAAAAAGAGTGAGTTGCGGTCATATTGGTCCACTGACCCAATTCACCATATGCCCGTGTTCTCTGCTTCCATGGCCAGGGCACGATACAAGCAGATTTTGCGGTTCATGCACTTCAACAACAATGAACTCTGGCGTCCACGTGGAAACCCTGGATACGATCGGCTCTACAAAATTCGGCCCCTCGTAAACCACTTCAACCAACGTTTTGCAGACTTGTTTACTCCCCATCAAGTTGTCTGCGTTGATGAGTCCCTGATTAAGTTTTCTGGCCGCTTGTCATTCAAACAGTACCTTCACAGCAAGCGTGCCAGATACAGGGTCAAGATGTATAAGCTCTGACAGGGCCACAGGCTATACATGTAGTTTTATGGTTTACGAGGGAAGAGATAGTCACGTAGAGCCGACAAATTGCCCTGACTACATAGGAAGCGCTGGCAAGATTGTGTGGGACTTGGTGTCACCCTTATTCAGAAAGGGGTACCACTTGTACAATTATTATTACACGAGTGTGCCACTTTTTAGTCACTTGTTTGATCATCAGGATGGAGCATGTGGCACCATGCGATCTAATCGCCAGGGCTTTCCCCAGCGGCTTGTAGATTCCCATCTTAGGCTGGGGGAGAGAGCCTGCTTGAAGTGTAATAACGCTATGCTCGCTATGAAGTGGAGAGATAATAAGAATGTTTTCATTCTTACCTCCCTTCATGCAGACACGACTATCCAAATTACTACGGCGACTGGTGTTGTGGAGAAACCCCTCTGTGTCCACGAACATAACCAAAATATGGGAGGGGTGGACCTGAACGACCAGCTGTTGGCGCCATACCTAGTTGCCCGTAAGGCCAGACGCTGGTATAAAAAAAAAGTGTCTGTATACTCCACCTCACCTTCCCCAACCAAATGCAGCAAGCCGGCTGCATGAGAGGCATTTTCCTTATGTCCTCCCGAGTACCCCTACCCAACGAGCCCCCCAAAGAAAATGTTGTGTCTATAGAAAGCACGGATATAGGCATGACACCCGCTATTATTGTCCCTCCTGCATTGCACAGACTAGGCACACTTTCAAAGGGTCTCCCAAGATACCATTGCATTTTGAGAGACCCGAACCTGGAACCGGTTACAGTTACAAAACTTAGTTACAAAAAAAAAAAAATATATAAAAAAAAACAAAAATAGTTGTCGTTTTATTGTTCTCTCTCTATTGTTCTGCTCTTTTTTACTGTATTCTATTCTGCAATGTTTTATCATGTTTGCTTTTCAGGTATGTAATTTTTTTTATAAGCCGTGACTCCAGCGCTGTCGGAGGTGATTTCACCACCACAGTTAAAAAAGAAAAGAAGGAGCATATATGCCGAAGCATGGGGGCAGCAGGGGCGGAGGAGCGCTTTGCTCCTAACTATGGGGCGGATGCCCCCATGCTTCGGCATATATAAATGGTGCATGTATGCCCATTATTAGAAGTGGGTGGATGAAGGGAGGTATTCTAATGGTGGGCATACCCACCGATCAATCTCTTTTTTGTTCAGCCCACAGGCTGCATGAAAAAAAAAATAGATTACAATATATGCCCAACAAGGACCAGCAACGTACTGGTATGTTGCTGGACTTTGAGTGGTTATACCAGAATGACGCCTGCAGGTCTAAGTATCACCTTGGTATCATTCTTTTCAGCCAGCGGTCGGCTTTCATGTAAAAGCAATCCTAGTGGCTAATTAGCCTCTAGACTGCTTTTACAAGCAGTGGGAGGGAATGCCCCCCCTCCCACCGTCTTCCATGGTTTTCGCTGGCTCTCCTGTCCCAACAGGGAACCCGAGAATGCAGCCGGTGATTCGGCCAGCAGACCATAGAGCTGATCAGAGACCAGAATGGCTCCAATCATCTCTATGGCCTAAGAAACTGGAAGCTACGAGCATTTCATGACTTAGATTTCGCCGGATGTAAACAGCACCACTGGGAAATTGGGAAAGCATTTTATCACACCGATCTTGGTGTGGTCAGATGCTTTGAGGGCAGAGGAGAGATCTAGGGTCTAATAGACCCCAATTTTTTGAAAGAAAAAAAAAAAAAAAAAGTGTACCTGTCACTACCTATTGCTATCATAGGGGATATTTACATTCCCTGAGATAACAATAAAAATTATTTTTTTTTAAAAATGAAAGGAACGGTTTAAAAATAAGATAAAAAAGCAAAAAAAATAATATAAAAGCACCCCTGTCCCCCTCTGCTCTCGCGCAAAGGCGAATGCAAGCGCTGGTCTGTCGTCAAATGTAAACAGCAATTGCACCATGCATGTGAGGTATCACCGCGAAGGTCAGATCGAGGGCAGTAATTTTAGCAGTAGACCTCCTCTGTAAATCTAAAGTGGTAACCTGTAAAGGCTTTTAAATATGTATGTTGTTTGTCGCCACTGCACGTTTGAGCGCAATTTTAAAGCATGTTGCATTTGGTATCCATGTACTCGGCCTAAGATCTTCTTTTTTATTGCATCAAACATTTGGGCAATATAGTGTGTTTTAGTGCATTAAAATTAAAAAACAAAAAAAAGTGTGTTTTTCCCCAAAAAATGCGTTTGAAAAATTTCATGTAAACAAAAAGTGTCATAAAGGGCTTTGTCTTCAAGTGGTTAGAAGAGTGGGTGATGTGTGACATAAGCTTCTAAATGTTGTGCATAAAATGCCAGGACAGTTCAACTCCCCCCCCCCAAATGACCCCATTTTGGAAAGTAGACACCCCAAACTATTTGCTGAGAGGCATGTCGAGTCCATGGAATATTTTATATTGTGACACAAGTTGCGGGAAAAAGAAAAATTTTTTCTTTGCACAAAGTTGTCACTAAATGATATATTGCTCAAACATGCCATGGGCATATGTGAAATTACACCCCAAAATACATTCTGTTGCTTCTCCTGAGTACAGGGATACCACGGGTGAGACTTTTTGGGAGCCTAGCCGCGTACGGGACCCTGAAAACCAAGCACCACCTTCAGTGTTTCTAAGGGTGTAAATTTTTGATTTCACTCCTCACTGCCTATTACAGTTTCGGAGGCCATGGAATGCCCAGATGGCACAACCCCCCCCCCCCCCAAATGACCCCATTTTGGAAAGTAGACACCCCAAGCTATTTGCTGAGAGGTATGGTGAGTACTTTGCAGACCTCGCTTTTTGTCACAAAGTTTTGAAAATTGAAAAAAGAAAAAAAAAAAAAAAAAAAGTTTCTTTTCTTTCTTCATTTTCAAAAAAAAATGAGAGCTGCAAAATACTCACCATGCCTCTCAGCAAATAGCTTGGGGTGTCTACTTGGTGGTATCTCTGTACTCAGGAGAAGCAGCAAAATTTATTTTGGGGTGCAATTCCACCTATAACCATGGCATGTGTAAGCAATATATCATTTAGTGACAACTTTTCGTAATTTTTTTTTTTTTTTTGTCATTATTCAATCACTTGGGACAAAAAAAATTAAATATTCAATGGGCTCAACAGGCCTCTCAGCAATTTCCTTGGGGTGTCTACTTTCCAAAATGGGGTCATTTGGGGGGGTTTGTACTGCCCTGTCATTTTAGCACCTCAAGAAATGAGACAGGCAGTCAAACTAAAAGCTGTGTAAATTCCAGAAAACGTACCCTAGTTTGTAGACGCTATAACTTTTGCGCAAACCAATATACGCTTATTGACTTTTTTTTTTTACCGAAGACATGTGGCCGAATACATTTTGGCCTAAATGTATGACTAAAATTGAGTTTATTGGATTTTTTTTTTTTATAACAAAAAGTAGAAAATATTTTTTTTTCAAAATTTTCGGTCTTTTTCCGTTTATAGCGCAAAAAATAAAAACCACAGAGGTGATCAAATACCATCAAAAGAAAGCTCTATTTGTGGGAAAAAAGGACGCAAATTTTGTTTGGGTACAACATTGCATGGCCGCGCAATTAGCAGTTAAAGCGATGCAGTGCTAAATTGTAAAAATTGCTCTGGTCAGGAAGGGGGTAAAACCTTCCGGGGCTGAAGTGGTTAATATACAGAATATGCCCACAACTTTGAAGATTTTTTTTTATTATTATTGTGAAGCAAACAAATAGGACAAAATAACAGAAAAGGTCAATGTGCATAACTATTCACCCCCCTAAAGTCAATACTTTGTAGAGCCACCTTTTGCGGCTATCACAGCCCCAAGTCGCTTTGGATAAGTCTATATGAGCTTGCCACTTCTTGCAACTGGGATTTTTGCCCATTCCTCCTTGCAAAACTGCTCCAGCTCCTTCAAGTTGGATGGTTTGCAATTGTGAACAGCAATCTTTAAGTCTGACCACAGATTTTCTATTGGATTGAGGTCTGGGCTTTGACTAGGCCATTCCAACACATTTACATGTTTCCCCTAAAAACCACTCAAGTGTTGCTTTATGGTCTTCATGGCAGTGTTTGGTTAGTGGCGCTTCTTGCTTAGGTGTTGCAGCCTCTGGGGCCTTTCAAAAAGGTGTGTACATGTAATGACAGATCATGTGACACTTAACTTGCACACAGATGGACATCATTTCACTAATTATGTGACTTTTGAAAGGTAATTGGTTGCACCAGAGCTTTTTATGGGCTTCATAACAAAGTGGGGGAAAAAATATGCACATGCCAATTATCAGTTGTTTAATGTCTGAAAAATAGTTTTATGTATATATTTTTCTAATGTTACTTCACCAACTTAGGCTAAAAAGCCAGGGGGGGGGGGGGGGTGAATACTTTTGCAAGGCACTGTAAACAGTAGCAGGAAACAATGGCGCTAATTGCAGGGGACTTGTCAGTCTTCAACACTTTTTGCTGAAGAAAAGAAAAGTCACATCTAAGGACTATTAAGCTGCAATAAATTACATTTTTGTGCTTTGGTTTAGATACCAACCTTCCTAGAGGCCCATGTACACTGCCGCTCAAAGGAGCAGCTCCTTCAGGCTTCTGAGCCGTTTTGAGCTCTTATTTTTTCTGCCTGGAAACTTCTTTATGTTAGCCAATGTGTCCATGCACATTATGGCTTTTTTCAGGCATATGCATTAAAAAAAAAAAAAACAAAAAAAAACAAACACCCACCAAACTCGCGCTTTTGAGAGGAGCTTTCGGGCAGAAAAAAAAACACCTAAGTGACCAAAAACACGCAAAAGAGTGCGAAAGAGCATGAAAAAGCTCAAAGACACACACAAAACAAAAACAAAAAATGGAAAAATTAGCTGAGGGGAGGGTTTGTGAAAACAAAAAAAAAAACACGCTTAAGCTCAATAAAAAAAACGTACAAAAGAGTGAAAAAAAAAAAAAGTACAAGCTTCTGCAAGCTGACATAAAAGCTCAAATGCCTGAAAAAGTAGCTTTTTCTTTTGAGCTGAAGTGCGCATGAGCCACAAATGTAATATAGGCCAGAAGCTAAAATTATTTATAAATTACCTGGAGTTTAACAGCAATAACAACAGAAGGCAAGTCTTTATCCAGGTCCTTCAGCATAACAAGTTTCTGCAAAGTCAAAGAAAACAACCTAGGAAGAAAGAAAAATGCATTATTATTTTACTAAGTATGAAAAATATTGTTGTCTGTCTATCACCGTTACCTTCAACTTTACACCACTTTCCACAGAAACTCTGAATCATATCTCCCCTATATAGGAGTCTTTTTTCCCCTGTAACGACAAGGTAACTCATTACCTCTCTCCACCCCTTCTAGGGAAGGATCGCACACCAATAATATGGGTCACACATCCTACAACTCTATTTTATGAATTTGCCATAAAACAATTCCCCCTGCTGAGTCTGAGCTAGAGCTCTCCAATCAGAAGCATGAGCTTTGCCAACTGCAGAGCTATAAGGCCTCATGCACACAGGAGTAAAAAAAAAAAAAAAAAAAAACACACAACACTTTACTGATATGTAAAGATCAGTAATACATTGATAAGTACAACGCTGTAAAATAAAAATAGAACAATTTACATACCTCAGATTGCGAGTAACGCGGTTAATGAGCATTTCGCAATACGAGCCATTTTTTAAAAATCCTGACTCCATTTGCAAGTGTTGTCTCGCAAAACGAGCAGGATTCAAGCCTCTGTGGTGTGCAGTACCGCATTTGGCCAGAGGTGCGGGGGGCACCGGTGACACTCGGAGCCATTCGGAAACACAAAAATACTCTGTTCCCTAGTGTTTCCGAGTCTCTCCGCTGCCCCGACCCCCCCCCTGGCTACATGCGGGACTGCATACAATAGAAGTCAATGTGGAACGAATTATCTTAGTTTCCATTGACTTCTATTGGGAAACTCGCTTTGATATGTGAGTGCTTTGGATTCGAAGCATTCTCCTGGAGCGGATTATGCTCGTAATGAAAGGTTCCACTGTAGTCATTTACAAGTAAATGCGTGTATACACATGGAACAAGATTTGGGACTTTAAGATGCACTTCAATATAAACACAATTGATATATAGAAAAAATATATATTTTATTAAAGTGGATGTAAACCCGATTCATGACATTTGAGCTGGGCACATATCTGCAGTGTTTTCTTATCTCTCTCCAAAGCCCCTTGGCTTTCTTTTGCTCAGTAGCTCTGTTATCAGTCTGAGAACTTCTGACAAGTTCTGACAGGAGATAAAACCAGGCTGAAATTTGTGTCAGGGAGGTTGCTATAAATAGATTAGCAGACAGCTGGACTTGTCAGAGCAGAGATGTGCACATTCCTTCCGTCACCAATGAGGAGTGGGGGTGCGTGCGCCTTTCCTCCAATCAGCTGCCTTGGCTGTATGTCAATAATCCACTCCTAGTGCTGACCAGGAAGAGGAAAAATGTAACACAATGTGCACTTTCTAAAGGATACATACAGATGAAGACAGCAGATATACATGTAAAAATGATGTAGGGAGATTTGTTTCATCTCTGTGTATCATCTGAGGCTGTTCACATCACTGGGTATACGTGAGAGTTTACATCCACTTTAAAAGTTACATAAAAAAAAAAAAAAAAACACACACACACACACACACACACACACACACACACACACACACACACATTTAAAACCCATTGTAGTGGTACATCTGCATCAAATTGTAGGAAGGGACACGTTTTATGATGTTAATTTGCTGTTAGCACGCTAATATCCTACATGTTTTGCCGTAAGGCTTCTTCAGGAAAAAAAGCGTGGAATCTCATCTACTGAACAAGTAAACATACAGATCAGCTAAATATGAATACAATATTCACAAAAAAAAAAACACACCACACACACACACACACCACACTTTTTTGCTCTATACATATAAAAACATAATATAATACATACACATAAGGATGTACCCCCATGAATGGCAAGTGTCCCTAAATATTGGTTCCTACCCCAAAATGATGAGGGGTTAGAGCCAAGTTATGACCAAAGCATAAGGGAGGAGTAAGGTCCAATGCATTCAACCGACTAGGGATGGGTCGACCAAATAAGCCGGATCTCCCGCAGGGAGAGGTATATTTTGATGAAATGAACACAACTAGGAGTGGTGTGACCTATAAGTCAAGCAAGGCATGACATATCTTTACAAGTTCATGCTACCATTTCCAGAGCATTTAAACAACTCAGTATTCAAACCAATAATGCTTACATGGAAGCTTCCTTTAAACATGAGACTGGGAGCCTAAAGATACAGACAACATCAGTTGTCTAACAAGACGACGGCCATTTTAATGGTTCTATAGAGAAAACAAACCCAACAAAAGAAGTGTTCCCTCTAAAAAGTACCAGGCACTCAACTAGGGGTGCATGGTCTACAGCACATCAAGGACTGGATTTTTCCTGATGGGTGTTACCATTTTACTTTTGGATATTAGAGAGACATGATCCGTAATTTTACAAAAGAATGGGCGCTTCGTTTTACCTACGTAAAAAGCTCCACAGCAGCACTTCATTATGCAGACAGTTCCAATAGATTGACAGGCGATTCTGTATCATGGGGTCCATGTAGTGTTGTTGGGGAAAAGGACATTTTCACCCCTCAAAAATAAAGGAGCAATAGTTGCAGTTTTCACATGGGTATGTACCTAGTATGTTAATTTTCACTGAACCAAAACAAGTGTGATGAGTTGCTACTAAGGCGTCTCTAAGAGACATTGACCACCTGTACGTGATCTCAGGGTATGGTTTGATGAACTTAGTGATTTTCTGATCAGCAGCGAGAAGGTACCAGAACTTTTTATATACAGTTGTGCTCATAAGTTTAGATACCCTGGCAGAATTTATGATTTCTTGGCCATTTTTCAGAGAATATGAATGATAAAAAAACAACTTTTCACTTTCGCCCCCTTTAACATCAATGACAGCTTAAAGCCTTCTGTGCTATTTGTGGATGAGGTTCTATCTTCTCAGATGGTAAAGCTCCCCATTCCTCTTGGCAAAAAGCCTCCAGTTCCTGTAAAATCTTGGGCTGTCTTGCATGAACTGCACGTTTGAGATCTCCCCAGAGTGGCTCAATGATATTGAGGTCAGGAGACTGAGATGGCCATTTCAGAACCTTCACTTTATTCTGCTGTAGCCAAATGACAGGTCGATTTGGCATTGCGTTTTGGATCATTGTCATGTTGGAATGTCCAATTACGTCCCATGCACAGCTTCCTGGCTGATGAATGCAAATGTTCCTCCAATATTTTTTGATAACATACTGCATTCATCAAGCCATCAATTTTGACCAGACTTCCTGTGACTTTGTAGCTCACGCATCCCCAAAATATCAGCGATCCACCTCCGTATTTCATGGTAGGAATGGTGTACCTTTCATCATAGACCTTTTTGACTCCTTTCCAAATGTAGCATTTGTGGTTGTGGCCAAAAAAAAGCTACATTTTGGTCTCATCACCCCAAATGACTGTGCCAGAAGGTTTGAGGCTGGTCTCTGTGCTGCTTGGCATACTGTAAGCGGGATACTTTGTGGCATTTGCGTAGCAATGGCTTTCTTCTGGCGACTCGACCATGCAGCCCATTTTTCTTCAAGTGCCTCCTTATTGTGCATCTTGAAACAGCCACACCCCATTTTCAGAGAGTCCTGTATTTCATCTGAAGTTATTTGTGGATTTTGCTTTGCATCCCAAACAATTTTCCTGGCAGTTGTGGCTGAAATTTTAGTTGGTCTACCTGAACATGGTTTGGTTTCAACAGAACTCCTCATTTTCCACTTCTTGATTAGAGTTTGAACACTGCTGATTGCCATTCTCAATTCCTTGGCTATATTTTTATATCCCTTTCCCGTTTTATACAGTTCAACCATCTTTTCCCGCAGATCCTTTGACAATTCTTTTGCTTTCCCCATGACTCAAAATACAGAAACGTCCGTGCAGCACTGGATGAAAGATGCAAGGGTCTGCCAGGAGTTTAGTAACATTTTTTATATAGAGAGAGATATATATATATATATATATATATATATATATATATATATATATATATATATATATATATATATATATATATATATTTTTTTTTTTAATATTACACACACACACACACACACACACACACACACACACACACACACTAATTACAAGCAAACAGATCACAGGTGAGGATGGTTACCTTTAGCCATTCAAACCCCTTTGTGTCGACTTGTGTGCATGTTATCAGGCCAAAATCACCAGGGTATGTAAACTTTTAAACAGGGTCATTTGGGTAGTTTCTGTTATGATTTAAAAAGAGTAAACACAGTTGATCATAAATGGTTTCAGCTAAACACTAACCATGAGCAAAAGACATGTTTGTTATTCATATTCTCTGAAAAATGGCCAAGAAATCATAAATTCTGCCAGGGTATGTAAACTTATGAGCACAACTGTATACTGTGTACCTTCCTATGTTGCACCTAGTGATTATCCTTGTAGATGTTTGTATGACCTTTCTGGGTTTGTAAATAAATGAATGTCTATCCTGAGCTTTGACTTTGTTAAACGCCTTCCTAAGGCACGTCTTGCTGTAGCCCCTCACCAAGAGGCGCTCTCGCAACATGTTGGCTTCCCTCTGGAAGTCTTCATCCAATGTACAATTGCATCTTAGTCCAAGAAATTGACTATATGGAATGCTCTTGATAAGTTGTTCTGGATGCGAACTGGTCGCATGCAACAGAGTATTTCTGGCTGAGGGTTTCCTGTACAGTGTAGAACAGAGGACCCTTGCCTCATTTATAAATCTCTACATCCAGGAATGCAATCCTCTCCTGATCATAGCCATGTGTGAACTTCAGGTTATAGGTATTGTGTTGTTAACTGTCTAAAAACCTGATTAGGTCGTCTTTAGATCCTGCCCACACCATAAAGACATCTATATAGCGTTGCCAGGATAACATTTTGCCAAGTTCTATAACTTTCTGTTCCTCCACACAGAGGTCACGTTCCCATCCCCCTGAGCATTTATATAATGAATTCATTATATTTCCGACACTCCAGGTCACGTTCATCAAGAAATTCACGTGCCACCAGTTACGAAGAGGTCAGCAACCAGTGGCGAGTTCCGGGGACAGCACATCACTGGATTCAAGGGAAGTATAGTTCCATCTTAACAGAAAGCTGTAAATACCATCCCCACAAAAAAAAAAAAAAAAAAACACTACTCAAGGCTATTTTCTGCCCAAGTCACATTCCAGGTTTAGATAGTCAACAGAAACAAGGCGCAAACAAGGAAAACCTTATTGGAAAAATAATAATAAATCACCAAACAGGCGCAGCTGCCAAAACTCAGAAGACCAAATGAGCAAAGACATAAAAACCAGATAGGGATGATGAATTAAGCATAATGGAAATCCCAAATGTAATAATACTTCTTTATTGGCAAAAAGACAAAAATGGTGTTAGGGCTGCCAGAAAATGCATTGAAAATCCAGAATAATAATCAATAAAAAATTGTTGATAAAGATAAAAAAAATAAAAATGTATAAAAGAGTAACTTGATGAGCATACAAAGTAACTTACGATGACTGCAGGAGCACACAGGGGCCAGGAGAGGTGGAGAGGGTACTGACCTGCCTCCAGAGGGAGCAGAGGATACCTCTCACGGCTCTACTTCTGGGTTCCAGAGGCTGTGGTCACCTGACCAGCCACGTCATACCTCCAAGCAAAGACAGGCTCCAGCAGTCTCCAACAAGTTCTAGCAGGCGCAAGAACTTTCCCACAGGTGGATGGCAAGGGGATAGATAGAACCACTACGTTTCAGGGATTAATCCCTTCCTCAGGTCACGTGTTCCTGAGGAAGGAGTTAATCCTCAAAACTTACTCCCTGCACTGTTCAAGACCCCTTCATCCTTTCCTGGTTCTTTCTCTCCCCTAGTTAT
Source organism: Aquarana catesbeiana (assembly GCF_042186555.1). NCBI lineage: Eukaryota > Metazoa > Chordata > Amphibia > Anura > Ranidae > Aquarana > Aquarana catesbeiana. The sequence continues at coordinate 196,476,268 of NC_133334.1, read as the reverse complement.
CTTTTTTTTTTATATATCTTTTTCTTTATTGATTGGGATATGATCAACATGTTCAAATATATAAGGGGTCCATATAGTGAACTTGGTGTTGAGTTATTCTCTTTACGGTCAACTCAGAGGACACGGGGGTACTCTTTACATCTAGAGGAAAAGAGATTTCATCTCCAAATACGGAAAGGTTTCTTCACAATAAGAGCTGTGAAAATGTGGAATAGACTCTCGCCAGAGGTGGTTCTGGCCAGCTCAGTAGATTGCTTTAAGAAAGGCCTGGATACTTTCCTAAATGTACATAATATAACTGGGTACTAACAATTATAGGTAAAGTTAATCCAGGGAAAATCCGATTGCCTCTTGGGGGGATCAGGAAGGAATTTTTTCCCCTGTTGTAGCAAATTGGAGCATGCTCTGCTGGGGTTTTTTGCCTTCCTCTGGATCAACTGTGGGTATAAAAATTGGGTATATTGGATTGTATGATATTTTTTATTTTATTTATTTATTGTTTTTAAGGTTGAACTGGATGGACTTGTGTCTTTTTTCAACCTAACTATGATTTTATCTGCATCATACATCATATTACATTTAAAGAGACGCCACCTCAACTGATATCGACCATTAAAACACACACAAAAATAATTCCGCAATACTCTTCCCACTCCTCTCACCCCCCCCACACTGAAGAACACCCCCCCCCACGCATCCATCCTCCCCATCTCTTCCTCTCCCTTACTGCTACCGGTCTGATCACAACTTCTCCCCTCTTAAACGCCAGACTGTCTAGCTACTTTGGGGCCTCTTCTGATTTTTATTTTATGTTCCCATCGCCTCGGCAAACATTGAGTGCTTATACTCTGCCCATTCCCTCCATTTCTCTTCAAACTCTTCCATTCCCGTCCCCTCGCTGAACCTCAAGTATTCTAGGCTTTGAATTTCATTTTATTAAACCAGTTCTTCAACGTGGGTCTACCTTTTTCTTGCCAGTATCTAGGTATAAGGCTTTTAACAGCATTCAAGAGCTGTGGTAGTAACGTTCTCAAGTATTTCCCAGTAGGCAATCTAATCCCGTGGAATAAGCACCCCCACAGGTTGTCTGGGACCTCAATGTTAGTTATCTCACTGGTGATTTGCCTGATTGCCTAATCTCCCCCCAGAATTTTATTTTATTTCCGTACCACCAAATGTGAGCCATCGTCCCAATCTCTTTACACCCCCGCCATTAGTGACAGGCAGTGCTGACAGCTGTCTGGTATGAATCCTGAGGGGGAACGCCGCGCCAAATTTTAAATGAAAAAACCGGCGTGGGTTCCCCCAGGGGGCATACCAGGCCCTTAGGTCTGGTATGGATTGTAAGGGGGAACCCCCTACGCGGGGAAAAAAAAAAAAAAAAAAAAAAAATTCGGCATGGGGATCCCCCCAAAATCCATACCAGACCCTTATCCGAGCACGCAGCCCGGCCGGCCAGGAAAGGGGGTAGGGACAAGCGAGCGCCCCCCCCCTCCTGAGCCGTACCAGGCCGCATGCCCTCAACATGGGGGGGAGCCCTGCAGGGCCCCCCCACCCCAAAGCACCTTGTCCCCATGTTGATGAGGACAAGGGCCTCTTCCCGACAACCCTGGCCGTTGGTTGTCGGGGTCTGCGGGCAGGGGGCTTATCGGAATCCGGGAGCCCCCTTTAATAAGGGGGGCCCCCAGATCCCGGCCCCCCACCCTGTGTGAATGAGTATGGGGTACATGGTACCCCTACCCATTCACCTAGGGAAAAGTGTCAAAAAAAAAAAAAAAAAAAACACAGCTCCGGGGTCTTCTTCCGACTTCGGGGGTCTCCTTCCGACTTCTCCTGGGCCCCGCCGCTATCTTCTTCCAGTTCTTTTGCCAGCGAAGGGCCCGGTCTGCTGCCGCTGTCTTGTCACCGCTGTCTCGCCGCTTCTTCTCTTCTTCCGATGTTGACACGACGCTCTCTCTGGCTGGAATGCTTTGTGCGAGCTGCGGAGCCATTTATATAGGCGGTGGCCCCGCCCCCTTGTGACGTCATGGTCCCAGCATGCGCAGGGACTCTGGGGTCACACCCCCTTATGACGCCAGAGTCCCTGCGCATGCTGGGACCATGACGTCACAAGGGGGCGGGGTCACCGCCTATATAAATGGCTCCGCAGCTCGCACAAAGCATTCCAGCCAGAGAGAGCGTCGTGTCAACATCGGAAGAAGAGAAGAAGCGGCGAGACAGCGGCGACAAGACAGCGGCAGCAGACCGGGCCCTTCGCTGGCAAAAGAGCTGGAAGAAGATAGCGGCGGGGCCCGGGAGAAGAGGCCGAACACCGGGAGAAGTCGGAAGGAGACCCCCGAAGTCGGAAGAAGACCCCGGAGCTGTGTTTTTTTTTTTTTTAATTGACACATTTCCCTAGGTGAATGGGTAGGGGTACCATGTACCCCATACTCATTCACACAGGGTGGGGGGCCGGGATCTGGGGGCCCCCCTTATTAAAGGGGGCTCCCGGATTCCGATAAGCCCCCCGTTCGCAGACCCCCCGACAACCAACGGCCAGGGTTGTCAGGAAGAGGCCCTTGTCCTCATCAACATGGGGACAAGGTGCTTTAGGGCGCTCCCCTCCCCCAAGGCACCCACCCCCCCCCCATGTTGAGGGCATGCGGCCTGGTACGGCTCAGGAGGGGGGGGGGCGCTCGCTCGTCCCCACCCCCTTTCCTGGCCGGCCAGGCTGCGTGCTCGGATAAGGGTCTGGTATGGATTTTGGGGGGACCCCCACGCCGATTTTTCGGCGTAGGGGGTTCCCCTTACAATCCATACCAGACCTAAGGGCCTGGTATGCCCCTGGGGGGGAACCCACGCCGGTTTTTTCATTTAAATTTTGGCACGGCATTCCCCCTCAGGATTCATACCAGACAGCTGTCAGCACTGCCTGTCACTCATTGCGAAAGGAAAACAAAAAAAGTTTTCCTTTCGCGATGAGTGAGCCTGCGCAACATGCAAAGTACCTTGTCGCCGAGAACCAGCTCGATGGTATCGCGCTGGAAACACAATCTCGCGGTCAGGTACTGTACATAAAAAAAAAAAAAAAAACCACACGAAAAAAACCATGAAAAAATAATGCTTCCTATACATTCCCTGACAATTCCCATGAAACCCACCCTCCTCCCCCCCCTATCTTGCAGTAGTTGCTAAAGGGGACAGTTTAATCTATTATTTTGCTAACCTTGACCCCTTTAAAGTTACCGAGTAATCTCCTCAACATATCTCCATGTATTTTTAAATGCTTGTCACTTCTCCCAATTGTCTTTTCGCTCTGTCCCCTCTTCTACTTTTGTTCCCCTTTCATCATAACTCTCTAAGTTCTGTATTTCATTGACAAAAAAAATCCAATCCTGAATTTTTGGACTCTCCACTTCCTGCCATTTTTTCAGGATCTGACTTTTTGCAACGTTCAGCAAGATGGTGATAATAGATGCTTTATATTGTCTAACTGGGACAGCTATCCCATGGAACAAACATGTCCACGGGTCTTCCGGAAATTTCCTTATTAGTAATATCCTTTATTAAACAACAGAACTTCCTTCCAGTATTTTTTAATGATAGGACAGTCCCATATGTGGGACATAGTTCCTAAAACCTTACAACCTCTCCAACACAACAAATTTACTGATTTTGTCTGGTGTTGCGTACCACCTGGCTAAGCACTTATAATTTGTCTCAGTCATCTTAGTGTCTACTGAAGAACAATGTGACAAATTTAAAATTTTTTCTAAGGTGTGTTTATTACATTGTGACCCCAATTCCAATTCCCATTTCTTGATGTAAAGGCGGCACATCCAACTCATCTCTAGTCATTTGTATTTTATATATTCTCAATAGGCTTTTTTTTTATTTTTCTCTCAAAGAGAGCTGTTCTAACGGCCTATAATCTTCTCCATCTCTAACAGACTGTGGCAGTTTCTCAACAAAATGAGTCAGTTGGATGTACCGCCATGCAGCGATCGTCATTAATTCAGTGTCTAGACTTAATTATTTTACCCTTCTTAATTATGTCTTTCAATTGTGCATTTCCTTTTTTTATCCAGTTCCCTCCCACTGACCTCATCCCTGGCAAAAAAAACTCATTATCCTTTAAATAAATCAAGGGTGAATTGTAATCCCAATTGTATGTGAATCCGATCCCATATTTTTAGTGTACTACGTGTTAACTCGTGCGTATTCGGTCCCAATGCCCTAAATTGTGGAGGGTTCCAGATTATGTGACTTAACTGTGTGTTACTCAATGTTTTCAATATTCAGCCATCTTTGACCTCTTTTGCCCATTCCATCACCCGTGAAAGTGCCACTGCATTTTAATACTTTTTCAAATCCGGGGCGGCTAAGCCACCCTGTTTTTTTCCCCCTGCTTAGGAACCAAGTATGCTATTCGCGGTTTTTTATTACACCAAATACATTTCGATATTAGCCCTCTTAATGCTCTTAAAAATTATTGTTGAAGTGGGATTGGCAGCATCTAAAACTTACATAAAATTTTCGGTGCGAGCACCATTTTTACTGTATTAATACGTCCTATCCATGAGAGGGGGCGTGCCGATTATTTTTTTTAATTTCCTTCCTAATTTCATCTAATAAAAAAGGGATAAAATGTATTAAATACATTTTCCTCAAAGAATCAGTCAGTCAATCTGATTCCAAGATATTTTATATCCCTCTTCCAAAGAAAATGAAATGCTTTGAGAAGTTTAGCTTATTCCCGTTTAGTCAGATTTATATTTAAGATTTCAGACTTGCTAAGGTTAATTTTAAAATTGGAAATGTCGCCGTATTTTCTTAAAACCTCCAGCAAGTTTGGAATTGTAATCCTAGCATTGGTAATAAAGAAGAGAACATAGTCGGCGAACGCCGCAAGTTTGTGCTCCCACTCCCCTTGATCCCGCTGATGTCTAAATTATTTTGAATAGAAGCCAATAGGGGTTCCAAAGTTAGTACACACAGGAGAGGTGACAGCGGGCACCCTTGTCTCTTGCCATTTTCCATTGTAAACGGTGAGGAAGAGATCCCGTTCACCTTCAGAGACGCAGGAGGGTGATTATACAGTACTTTTACCCAGTTGCTCATTCTTGGGCCTAATCCCATAACTTCCAATGTTCTCAACATGTGTCCCCAGTCTACCCCGTCGAATGCTTTTTCAGCATCCATCGACAGGAATAGTCCTGGGGACCCACTAGATTTAATAGACTCAAGAAGGAGCAACAACTGTACTCAGTTGTCCCTTCCTTCTCTTCCTGGTATAAAACCAACCTGATCCGGATGTACCAGGGTAGTCATCTTTTCCTTCAGCCTCATTGCGAGTACCTTAGCATAAAGTTTAGCGCCTGCATTCAATAAGGCGATAGGCCTATAGCTAGAGCAGAGCATACTTAGATTTTTAATTTTTCAAGATAATAGGTTGTAAACCCATTTGGTCCCAGGCTTTTTCCTGGGGCAGATTCTTTTAATGTTATATAAATTTCCTTCTCTGTGATAGGTCTGTCCATGTCAGATCTCTCACACTCAGGGAGGCATGGTAGCCCTGCGTTGTTTAGAAATTCATCGATCTTCCCCTTTTTTCTTGTTCCTGTTGTCCCTTCTGTCTTACTGAGTATAGGGCTTCGTAATAATTCCTAAATTCTTCCGCTATTGCTTTAGTTGAATAGACCACCCCCCTTTTCTATTTTGGATTTTTTTCAATAAAATTCATACCTCTTTTCTTCTTCAGCAGCCGAGCTAAATGCTTGCTTGACTGGTTTCCCCAAAAATACCTATCTCTTGCAAGGCAATTAAAAGTCCTTCTAGATTCTTGCTCCATAATTTCTGAGTTCCTCTCTCTTATTAATCAGTTGGTGAAAGAGAGCCTGGTGATGGCCCATATGTTTTTTATGTGCTTGTTCTAGTCTATGAATTTCATCTGTGAGGCTTTCCGTTTTTTCCAATCTTTTTTTCCCAGCTCCAATGGAAATAAGGATTCCCCTAATGTAGGCTTTATGGGCCTCCCGTAGAGTGGAACCCGAAATTTCCCCTGTATCATTGAGCGAAAAGTATAATTCTATTTCTTTCTGTATTGTTTCAACTATTTTATCATCTTTTAGGAGGTTTTCATTTAATCGCCATGTAAACGTTTGTCTTTGGGTCCCTGGGACCTTCATCCTCATTAAAACCGGGGAGTGATCTGAGAGTGTGGTTATTTCGATCTTAGTGTCTCTTATCAGGTCCAAAATGGTCTACCATAATGTAATCTAGTCTTGAGTACGTCCCGTGCACAGGGGACAAGAAAGTGTAATCATGTAGATTAGCATGCTGTACCCTCCAAACATCCATAAGTTGACACTGATGCAACCTACGCCTAATACTATTTAATAAAGCTTTACTCATCCCCTGTGCCCGGGACGTACTATCCAGAGAAGGGTTCATGTAAAAGTTAAAGTCCACTGCTAAGATAACCTCTCCTGTCCTAAAGTCCATTAACCTACCCAATACCGGTTTTAAAAAACTAATCAGAACAGCAGGAGAGGCATCGGTCTCCTCACTAGAAGGCCGGATAGCAGCACTGGAGCAGTCCAGAGATCAACACCGCCATAGCGCTGCAGCCCTACCTGGAGGACATCGAGGACCAAAGCCGCAGGAACAATCTTCAGCTTCGGGGAATACCAGAAGGAACGGATGTGGAAAATCTGGGAGACGCAGTCAAGGCGATCTTTCGCACGGTGCTCTGAGTACCGGACTCTGCCATAGAACTAGAAAGAGCACACAGGGCCATGCCTGAGACCCCTGTAACCTCAAAACCTCACGCTGCTTGCAATGGATACCTCCACTTTACCCTGTTCTAAAGCTGACTGAGACAGAGAATACTCCCTCAATACAGGATTACATCCTGATCCCAAAAAATAAAAACAAAAGAAACTGCATAACACTGCGAAGCACAACACGGGAATGCACTGGGAGGCTGACAGAGAAGGTCTACCCGATTATCACAATGACATCACTCCAACCATTGCCTTTGCTCACCCAAACCCTAAGGGGAAATTTCAGTTCCCACCAGATTCGACAAGGAGATGGTAGGAAAAAGACTGTGTACACCTACCACCAAACCAAACTTAAGTCCGACATCAAAGATGCAGATGGACAAAAACAGAGGGGGGGGGGACTGTAGCAGTAGGGAAAGGACAAGTTCCCCCATCAGGTGGCAGCAAATGGAAGTGAGGGGTAAACTCTGCTGCCGGGGATGGGGGGGATATATTCCCATCTGAAGTGGAAAAACGGGGGGCAAGGAGAGGAGAGGTTGTACCCACAAACGAAATGCCCAGATACATATAAGAACCTGTCGCAGGACAGGCGACTGGGGACTTTTACTGGGAACCACTGTCACATGAAACCTCTCCCACCAAATAATGCCTTGTAAAATGGGTAAGTTGGGGGACCGAAATATTTGAAATCCCCAAGTCAGGGTCAGGGAAGAAGGTCAGAACAATTTCAGTTATATATGTTTTTTCTGTTTGTAATGTTTTACTCATACTGCCTGCCTTATGTTAATGTTTGAGCCACTTTTTGCCTTTAAATGTGTTATATACCTCAAAATGGTTTTGTTGTATGCATACCGATTTAAGATACAACATCAACAATTGCCGGGGGTGGGGGGAGAGACTCGGGAGCTCGCTTCCCGGAACTGTCCATCCATCAACCCACATAGGCCTGCGCTCAAAAACCAGATACGTCCTGGTGAGCGTCTTAGCAAGTTTTTGCTAAATTAGCACTTTCTCTTCGGGCTGCACACCCTGGTGACAGCCTCCTAACTCTACCTACCCCCCCTCGAGTCTAACCACCCCACTCTACTAATACCAATCTCCCTCTCTTCTTGACTCTTAAAACTTTCGCTACACCCAAACCCCAACCACACACATACCCATCACCTACCCAATACCCCTACCACCCATATAATTCACGAGCATGGACGTGCTGAACATAGTCTCATTGAACGCAAAAGGACTGAACATACCTGAAAAAAAAAAAAAAAAAAAGGGGAAGGCGAATGCTGCTTCCTGACATGCAACGCATGAAAGCAGACATTATGCTATTGCAGGAAACACATTTTAGAGAAAACACTCTGCCAATATTTAAAAAAAAAAAAAAAAAAAAAAAAAACCCCTACCCCACAGTATACCACTCCACATACACTGAAGCTAAATCTAGGGGGGTATCCATACTAATCTCTGCCAAAATACCATTGACACATTTAGACGCAAAAACTGACACACAGGGACGATCTCTATTTCTAAAAGGACGGATTGGAGACGTGAAGGTTACCCTTGCAAACCTATATGTACCAAACAATCACCAAGACAGGTTCCTTAAGCACCACCTAGATCATCTTACACAATACTCATAAGGGCAGCTTATCGTCGTCGGCGAACTTAATATCCCCTTGAAGCCGACAGAGGACACCTCCTCTGGTCTGTCTTCAACCTCAAGAGACGTGTGCAAAAGAATATCCACATTATCACATACCGCTAAACTGATAGACGCTTGGCGCCTCTTTCATCTAGGAGAGAGAGACTACACATTCTACTCTAAACCGCACCAAACGTACTCCCGGATCAACAATTTCCTAATCCCACATAGTCACCTACAAGCAAAGATACCACAATAGGGTCAATCACATGGTCAGATCATGCCCCTATAACCCTGAGATACGCCATATCAGATAACCGAAAGGCGCAGAGACAGCCATGGAGACTAAATGAGAGCTTGTTACAAGATCCAGAGGTCTTGGCGGAAGTAAAGGAAATAAGTCATTATTTCAACGCCAACTCCATCCCGACAGTAAGACAGGATTAGTCTGGGAAGCACACAAAGCTGTAATACAGGGAATACTCATCAAAACACAGCTCCCGACTTAAACGACAAAAGACAGAACAACTAACCTCACTACTTCACAAAACTACAATTACTGTAGACGCGACATAAACAGACCCCATCCGGACAACTAGGCATTGAACTCGATACTACCCGCAGACAGATCACTGACCTTCTACAATTTTAAGCCAAAGCAGCACTCCAGATCTGCCGGCAAAAAGTATACGAGTCAGGTAACAAGTGTGGGAGACTACTAGCCCAAACCCTTATGCCCCGTACACACGGTCGGATTTTCCGATGGAAAATGTCCGATCGGAGCGTGTTGTCGGAAATTCCGACCGTGTGTGGGCTCCATCGGACATTTTCCATCGGATTTTCCGACACACAAAGTTGGAGAGCAGGAGATAAAATTTTCCGACAACAAAATCCGTTGTCGGAAATTCCGATCGTGTGTACACAAATCCGATGGACAAAGTGCCGCGCATGCTCAGAATAAATAAAGAGATGAAAGCTATTGGCCACTGCCCCGTTTATAGTCCCGACGTACGTGTTTTACGTCACCGCGTTTAGAACGATCGGATTTTCCGACAACTTTGTGCGACCGTGTGTAGACAAAACAAGTTTGAGCCAACATCCGTCAGAAAAAATCCTAGGATTTTGTTGTCGGAATGTCCGAACAAAGTCCGACCGTGTGTACGCCCTATTAGAGCACAAAAACTAGCCTCTTACATACCACACATGTCCCTCACAGGACAAAAAATCTCTCTACCTCTACACATCTCACATGAATTCAGATCCTTCTATAATTCCCTCTATAACCTGCACGCAACGCAACCACTACCAGACACGACAGAATACATAGCTTCCTCTCGAATGCAAACCCTACCTGCTGAAGCAATAGATTTACTAGAAAAACCAATCACACTACCAGAGCTTTAGATGGCTTTAGGTAACGCTAAACCAGGTAAAGCGCCAGGCCCAGATGGTCTCACTATCCCATATTACAAGACCTTACTCCCCTACCTAGGCAACCACTTACTAAAACTATTCAATGAGCTTAGTTTAGGGGCAAAACTACATGGAGCTACATTGCAAGCACAGATTTCAGTCATACCAAAAGAGGTTACAGGCCCAGCCCAATGCGCAAGCTATCGCCCAATCTCACTTTTAAACACCGACCTTAAACTCTTCACCAAGATTATAGCCTCAAGACTACAACAACATTTACCCTATCTCATACACTTAGACCAGGTGGGCTTTGTACCAACCAGAGCTGCCAGAGATAACACTACCAAAATATTAAATCTACTACATATAGCCAATATTAACAAAACACCATGCGTATTCAGCGGAACAGACGCCGAAAAGGCGTTTGACCGGATGAGCTGGCAATTTATTTTCTAGACACTAAGATATATAGGGGTAGGTGAAAAAATGACAAACTGGATATCAGCAGCGTATTCTGGCCCGACGGCAAGAGTAATGCCCCGTACACACGGTCGGATTTTCCGATGGACATTGTCCGATCGGAGCGTGTTGTCGGAAATTCCGACCGTTTGTGGGCTCCAGCGGACATTTTCCATCGGATTTTCCGACACACAAAGTTGGAGAGCAGGAGATAAAATTTTCCGATAACAAAATCCGATCGCGTCAATTCTGACCGTGTGTGGCCTGTTCCGACGCACAAAGTGCCACGCATGCTCAGAATAAATTCCGACACGGGACAGCTCGTTCTGGTAAACTTAGCGTTCGCAATGGATACAGCATTTTCGTCACGCTGCAATGTTCAAAATGGTTTAATACAGCGCACTCTCTTCTTCTTTATAATGTGACAAGAATTAAGTAGTTTTGCTGCTCATATTCACACACACTTCTCACACACTTTGATTTGTGTTTTTTTAGTGGGATTCCCTGAATATATTGTTATTAGTTGTCACATCTGACAGTTTTAAATTTTTTATTTTTTTTTTTTATTTAGGATTTTCAGCCTTTTTTTTTTTCTTTAATGTTTGGATTTTTTCCAAGGCTGATCTTTGTTCAATGTTATTTTTATTTTTACTCCAGAATATTTTTGTGTGTGTTTTGTGTGTCAAGTTACCCCAACACCATTGATATCTTTTATTATTTAATCTCCAGGAGATTGTTTGGTGTTGGTGTCCCTTGTTCATTTCACATTGTATATATTAGAAATGTACCTGAATCCTCACAAACAAACTGTCCTTTTTGAAGTAAAACACATAGGAGAGTATAATTCAAAACAAAAATCCTTCATTAAGGGATCAGAACCAAACAAAGAGGGAGGCAACACTGGATCAACAGGAGAAATTAGCGAAGCCTTGGACCCCCACGGCAGACATCAATTCTTCAACATCAAAATTGGTGGCCTGAGGAGTCCATATGTAAGGGAGGGCAGTCTGGTCAAGAATTCGCAGAGATCCGGATAGCAGCAGATGACATCTGTGTCCCCAGGCTGTGGTACCACAAGAGGCTGCATCTTTTGGCCGACCAGACTGAACCCAGGGTCCTCACTTTCTGGTCTTCCTTTCACGCTTCATTCCCGGCTGTGGCTGTGCAGTTGGAGATGTGGCAGGAGGAGGAGTAGGACCTTGAGGAGGAGGACCTGCAGGAGGAGGAGGACTGGGAGGACCTGGAGGAGGAGGAGGACCTGCAGGAGGAGGAGGAGGAGGACCATCCCCAAGATGTGTGTGAGGTGTAATTTGGCCCCTCATACCTTTCTCCAGAGCCTGCGATATGAGGGCCTCACACAAGACTTTTTGGCCCTCCTCCATCCTCTGCATTTTATATGCTATGAAGGCAGCAATGTTCTCCTGCATGGTGTGTGGTGCTCCCAGGACCTCTGTAGCCCTCCAAAAGAATGCTATAGCCGCCTCTTCTAGGGTACTCGTCCTACTGCCACTTTCTGTTTTCAGGGGGGTGGAGGGACCTTGATATCAGCCAGCCGGCTCGGCCCGGCCACCTCCTGGCTGAGACTTCCCTGTGTATGAAAAAGGGACATGGTTGTAATGTTTTGCTTCATCAATCACAATCCTAAATTAGTACTCCCAACTAACATCTAGTTAACATCATTGATTGGACAAGCAGAAATATTTAGAGGAATGCTATACCTGGCTCAATGTGGGCTCCTCCACATGTGGCCTGGAAGGCCCAGGTTGGGCTTCAGAAGCCTCAGCTGGGGGGGAAGGAAGCGTGGAAGGAAGACTGGAGAGGGATGGCCTGGGTTCAGTCTGGCCTGCCAGAAAGTGCAGCCTGTCATAGTACAACATCCTGGGGACATAGATGTCATCTGCTGCTCCGGATCTCTGTGAATCCAGGACTTTCTTGCGCTCCCTCAGATATGTGCTCCTCAGGCCACCAATTAATATCCTTAAATAAGTGATGTCTGCCGTGGGGATCACCTGCTTCACAATTTCACACAATTGCTCCAGTGCTGCCTTCCTCTTTGCTTGGTTCTTGTAATGGGGGTGGGTAATCTCCCACAGACAGGGCAGCTCACTTAGCATATCTATGAATACTGACATGAAGTCATTATCTTTCATTAAGATATCCATGTTCACTGCAAGACACAACACAAGACAAAGCCTAATGTCAGACAAAACTCTCCTAATCTTGTTACAATATAGGCCTCAATCTAGAAGCAGTATAGGCACAAGTTTGTCTCTTACCTTCGTTCTTACGATCGGCGTGTCCAATGCTCCTTCCTCCGCTCACAGATCGTACGTAATATGCACGCGTGTTACGCTTTATACACACTGCACATGTGTGTAACTCCGCCCGCCCCTGACGTTCTTTCTAGTCTATTCCCCACCCCTTTTCGTTCGTCGCAGTGGGGGAAGAGCATGATGGTGGAGTTACAACAGGTGCGTGATAATAATTCTAACAACGAGGAGGAGGAGGAGGAAAGGCCGGATCCAGGCACGTCCCGATCCAGAAGGAGATGTTTTAAGGCCACAAATATGTCGTTTGGGGAGATGTTGGAGATGGTTGACATCATGAAGAAGTCCGACTATGACGGAAAATATGGGCCTTACCCCAACCCGAACATCCGAAAGGCCAAGATCATGGCGAAAGTGGTCAGGAGTCTTGAGAGGAATTTTGGGGTACGAAGATCAAAAGATCAGCTCAGGAAGCGGTGGTCGGACCTGAAGTTGAGAGAGCCAGAGCAGTACCGAAAGATCCGGAGAGTGCTGCAAAAAAGTAAGTAGTTGTGCTGTGTTCCTATTCTTTCTGTCTTTATTCCGTTCGTTCTGCTCCATGTGCTTTTATTAATTGTAACGTTTAAAAAGGTCAACTTTAATGTTCATGGGCCCATTATTCGTTCGTATCAAACATTTTTTTTTCGGCCTCTAGAACACCATTGTTTATGCCATATGCATTTTCACACATTTTTTGGGCCTACTTGGATGCCAAATATTTGTTTGTGTAGATGGATTTGTTACTAGAATGAAATGCCAACTAGATTGTGTGTAAGGAGAGGACACTGAGCAGCTGTTTTCACATCTGGACACTGGAGCACTAGTGTGGGACCCCAGAACACCCTTTTTATTAGGGGGGGCACACAGGTGCTCCAGTGTATACTATAGGGGGGGCTACATCTGTGAAGCTTGTACCAAACAGGTAAAGTATTGCAGCTTGACAAAGGACACTAAAAAAGATACATCTTGGAACTCGGCTAAAATAGACAATTGTACCCCACTTCCAAGCAATGTTTCCTATTTCTAGTTCTGCCATCAAATATCTGTGTGCTAATTATACCATTTTTGTTTTACATAGGGGAGAAAAGACTCGGACACCCCTCATCCGAGGAGACCAGAGCCCCCCCCCTCTGGAAGAAGGGGAAATACCAACACAAGAAGAGCAGGAGGAAGAAGACGTGGTGGAGATTGTCACCACAACAGGTGAGTGTCTGCGACCACAGGCTCAGGTAAAAGAGATGGATGGTGGCAGATTTTTGAGACCTTTTTTTTTGTTCTTTATCTCTTTTTAGGTGATCGTGATCCAGAACGCTTTACATCTGAAAGTTCCCAGATACTCATCGGGGAGATTATGGGGTGTAATCTCCAATTGCAAAACATCCAGCAACAAATCACTGATGTTATTAAAAAAAAATAACATCATTGATGTTTTGGGGCGAATTTAAACCCCACAAAATCACCGGTTTTATCTTACAAAAATTTTTACAATGTTTAGAAAAGTCAAATTTGGAGGATGCACACAGTGTGCCAACATGTGCTATCTGCCATCACGGGAGATCAATGGACGCGTTTTGGGGGTGCAACCCCTTCCTCAATTATAAAGTCGCATTGAGGAAGGGCTTGCTCCCCCAAAACACGTCCCTTGATCCCCCCTGATGGCAGATAGCACATGTTGACATTCATAAATTGGTGTGCATCTTCCAAATTTGGCTTTTCCAGGGGTGAATTCCCCCCCATCTGAACGCTATATCAAACACAGTTCCTAAATACTCATGTCTGATATAGCCTTCAGGTTTTACCATATGTGAACTTTGTAAGTTCAAGTTTTTTGGCTTTCTTGTTGGTTTTACACAGGCCTGTTTTTTCTGAAATGGATATTTCGATTTTTGAGAATGCTACTGCAAACATTGTTATACAACAAACATGTTGGTTTGTTTTAAAAACCTTTGGGAAATGCACATGTGATTGTGCAGGTATTAAAAAGTGCCTTACTCAAGAATGTGTGGATTATTGTCTCAACACTACAACACTTTTGGGGTGATGTAATTGCTGTTTTATGCAAAAATGGGGGTTATTTTCTAAGGGCAAATACACTTTGCACTACAAGTGTAGGTTCAGTGCAGTTGCAAGTGCACTTGTAGTGAAATGTGTTTTTGCATTTAGGAAGTACCAGCCAACACTGTTTTTTATAAGGTTACCCAATCACGACATTTTCTGCACTCAACACATTTCTGTCAGGGTCAGCTAAAACAAACACAAGCAGTAAATGTCCACAAAGAATTTCTTTTGGTTGTTTTTTTATTTGAAAAAAGGTGTCACAGATTGTCTGGCATATTGATAGCCCCCCTACCCGCAAAGAACTCCAGGTAGCGTAACCGGACATCACAGGCATTCAGGGAGGGCAAGCCAGGACGGCCACTTTCAAGCGCCGTCAGTGTTGATGGATTAGGGATTCCGGCCTCAGGCCCAACTGAGCCAGCATAGTTGGCTGAATGTTTTCTTAAAAAATTATGGAGAGCACAGCAGGCAAGTATTATATGGTTCAGTTTATACTCCGCCATATGGATGGGTGTCAGAAATAATCGGAACCGGCTGGCCAGGATTCCAAATGTGTTCTCCACCACTCTTCGGGCTATGGCCAGCCGGTAATTAAAAACCCTCTGTTCCGGGGTGAGGGTCCTCATCGGGAATGGCCGCATCAGGTGGTCCCCCAGCGCAAATGCTTCATCAGCAACGAACACAAAATGGGAGACCTTCAACATTGTCCTCTGGAGGTGGCAAGTCCAAGCTGCCATTCTGGAGACGCCTGTAGAACTCCATCTGGGCGATCACTCCACCATCGGCCATCCGGCCATTCTTCCCCACGTCCACATACAAGAACTCGTAATTAGCCGACACCACCGCCAACATCACTATACTATTAAACCCTTTGTAATTATAATAGTACGACCCCGAGTTGGGTGGTGGGACGATGTGGACGTGTTTCCCATCAATTGCCCCTCCACAGTTGGGAAAGTCCCACCGCTGGGCAAAGTGGGAGGCCACAGTCTGCCATTCCTGTGGTGTTGAAGGAAACTGTTGAGCAAAAAACAATAAACATTACTATTTTTTCTAAGATACATGGCAAGCAGATTATACACAAACATTATGGGGCAACCTCCAGATAGCATTTACTAAGGGGAATTTAACAAGGCCAAAGTATAAAGGTACACCTATCATATTCCCCCTCCCCCCCTCTCATGGGCCATTTCTAACATTATAGGGGGGGGGGGGAACTCTTGGACAGGTAACCCTCTTCACTTCATTGAGAGATGAATGCCTAAATACCGGGTATTACTTGTAACAGACCCTCCTTAGTTACACTATTGGCAGACCACTGGACAGGTAAGAAGTGTCTGAATACAAAGATATAAATACACACTGTAAACATTTGAGGAGATTTGGATATTCTGCTATTACCTATCAAGATAATAATAGAATAACAAAACTTTAAACAGTACCATTGGAAAGTATACAGGCGGGCCCTTGCACTACATGCTTTGGGGAATTCATCCATAAATCTGACCAGTAAAGAGGTGGGTATAGTGTGTATGGGTTTGGCAAAGTCAGCAGATAGATGATTGAGGATAGAGAATTGGGATCAGCTGACTTAGCAGTTGGGGGAGGGAGGGTAAAAAAAAATTGGGGGACACCACAAAAAAAAGCCTCTGGCACTCTGCCTGAATTGAAATCAAAAATCACATTTCCAAACATTTTAGGGGGTGTTTGGGGTAAAGCACTACTATAGAGCTGATAAAATACATTGTTAAAGTGACTACATGAGGTGAATATAGGCCAGGAAAGACCATGCTGGGGAGGTTATTGAAGGGCAAATATGTATGAAGGACAGTGCAGCTTTGCCCCAGTGCAGCCTTGTCAGTGAAGCTTTGCCCCAGTGCAGCCTTGTCAGTGAAGCTTTGCCCCAGTGCAGCCTTGTCAGTGAAGCTTTGCCCCAGTGCAGCCTTGTCAGTGAAGCTTTGCCCCAGTGCAGCCTTGCCTCAGTGCAGCCTTGCCCCAGTGCAGCTTCGTTAGTGCAGGTCTGCCCCAGTCCAGCCATGTCAGTGCAGCTTTGTGCACTCGGTGTAGATTCAAAAAATGGCGCCGAGACTGCAGGGAGCCGAGATACACATACTCGAGTGTTCTCGGCTTTTTCCGGCGCCGCCGTCACGCCCAGTCCCGCCCCTGGACCTGTGTTATGTCCATCATAGGGCGGGACTGGGCGTGACTGTGAGCGGCGCCGAAAAAAGCCGAGAACACTCGGGTATGTGTATCTCGGATCCGACAAGAGCCGAGATACACATACCCGAGTGTTCTCGGCTTTTTTCGGCGCCG
This sequence comes from Aquarana catesbeiana, assembly GCF_042186555.1. Lineage (NCBI taxonomy): Eukaryota > Metazoa > Chordata > Amphibia > Anura > Ranidae > Aquarana > Aquarana catesbeiana. Next base: position 196,459,313 of record NC_133334.1, on the reverse strand, counting down.
CTCACAGTCACGCCCAGTCCCGCCCTATGATGGACATAACACAGGTCCAGGGGCGGGACTGGGCGTGACGGCGGCGCCGGAAAAAGCCGAGAACACTCGAGTATGTGTATCTCGGCTCCCTGCAGTCTCGGCGCCATTTTTGAATCTACCCACGGCTGTGTATGTCGGCGGCGACCGCGGCAATTGCCGCGATCGCTCCGATGACACAGAAATCAGCGGGGATCGGCCTATAACACGCACCCACGATTTTCCCCTGATTTTCAGGGGAAAAAAGTGCGTGTTATAGGCCGATAAATACGGTATATTATCAAACATTAAATACAATAAAATGTGAGATAAAAGGATAAAAATCTTACCTTCATATACTCCTTCTGCAGGACCTGTATGATGGCAGAACAGGTCTCTGGGATAATGATCCCCAGAGCCTGGGGGGAGATACCTGTCGAGAACTTGAGGTCCTGCAGGCTTCTCCCTGTGGCCAAATACCGCAAGGTAGCGACCAACCTCTGCTCCGGAGTGATGGCTTGCCTCATGCAGGTATCCTGCCTGCTGATATAGGGGGTCAGCGAAGCCAACAAACGGTGAAACACGGGGTCCGTCATCCTGAGAAAGTTCCTGAAATCATCAGGATTATTCTCACGGATCTCACGGAGCAAAGGCATATGAGAGAACTGGTCACGCTGAAACAACCAATTCTTGGTCCATGAACTCCTCCCCACCCTGTTCATGGACTGGACTTGTGTCAAGGTCAGGACCCCAACACCAAGCCCCCGCACAGCACGAACTCTACGAGGAGTACGCATACGAAACATGGCTAGAAAACGGTCGGCTGCTCAGAACGAAGTAACAGAACGCACTGAAGAACAGCAAGGCCTGTGAAGAGCGACCTGAAAACCAGTAACGAACGAACAAGAATACAATGACTACTTAAAGTCACGCGGAACTTTCTTGCACGCACTGAAGAGCAGATACAAACCCACAAGCACAAACTGAACGGCAGAAAACGATCTGAAAGCCACGAGTCGGAAAAAGCGCGAATCGTCTCTCACCAAACTTTTACTAACACGAGATTAGCAAAAGGAGCCCAAAGGGTGCCGCGCTTGGTTCTGAACCGGCCTTTTCTAGTCTCGTCGTACGTGGTGTACGTCACCGCGTTGTTGGCGATCGGAAATTCTGACAACTTTGTGCGACCGTGTGTAGGCAAAACAAGTTTGAGCCAACATCCGTCAGAAAAAATGCTAGGATTTTGTTGTCGGAATGTCCGAACAAAGTCCGACCGTGTGTACGGGGCATAAGAGCGAACGGAGTGATCTCAGATGCATTGCCGATAACTAGGGGTGTAACGGATCAAAAAACTCACGGTTCGGATTGTTCCTCGGATCAGGAGTCACTGTTCGGATCAACAAAAAACAATCTCCCCCACTGTATTATCCACGTCATCTCCCCCCACTGTAATATCCACAAAATCTCCCCACTGTAATATATCCAGTCCAGATGTCCCCCACTAATATATCCAGTCCACATGTCTCCCACAGTAATATAGCCACATATCCCCACTGTTATATCCAAAATCTCCCCCACTGCAGTGCTGTAATATCCACAGAATCCCACAGACTCCCCACTGTATACATTATGAGATGAGTATTAGTAAAACTAGTGCTGTTAGTCTTACCTTACAGTTAAGAATAGAAGCCGCCAAGCCAGCCGCCGGACCCACGAGTTGAGGGCGGGGTGATGACGTCAGCGCGCGGCTCAGCGCCGCATGTACCAAGATGGCCGCGGCTCCGGAGCTAGGTCGAAGCCGCAGCCTTTCCTAAGACCCGAGGCCGCGGAGCGCTCCGCGGATCATGGGTGTGCCGATCCGAACAGGTTGACCCGTTCGGATCACGGATCGGTGACGATCGGTTGCACCCCTACCGTTAACCAACGGAACTAGGCAGGACTGCCCACTATCACCCCTACTCTTTGCGCTTTCTCTAGAACCCTTCCTGTGCCAGATAAAGATCAAACCCAGATATCACTGGGGTGGAGATGGGCAACTCACAATATAAAGTCTCTGCTTACGCAAATAACTTGATGTTTTCACTAACAAACCCCACCATCTCCCGCCCCAACTTATTGCGGGAATCTGACATATATACGGGAAAATCTCAAATTTAAAAATCATCTTTAACAAAAATCGGAGGCTATGTGGATAGGTATACCGCAGCCACAACTCGCACTTCTACAAGCCAGCTTTAAGTTAAAATGGACAGACACAGCCCTGAAATATCTAGGCACACACATCCCCCCGAAATTCTCACAAGTATTTAACCACTTGACCACTGGGCACTTAAACCCACTTACTAACCAGACCAATTTTCAGCTTTCGGTGCTCTCACATTTTGAATGACAATTACTCAGTTATACAACACTGTACCCATATGGAATTTTTGTCCTTTTTTTCACACAAATAGAGCTTTTGCGCTATAAAAGAAAAAAGACTGAAAATTTGGTCAAAAAATGAATTTTTCTTTGTTTCGGTTATAAAATTTAGCAAATTAGTAATTTTTCTTTGTAAATGTTGGCCAAAATTTATACTGCTACAAATATCTTTGGTAAAAATAAGTACAACTTGGTGTATATTATTTGGTCTTTGTGAATGTTAGAGAGTCCAAAAGCTATGGTGCCAATATCTGAAAATTGATCACACCTGAAGTACTGACGGCCTATCTAATTTCTTGAGACCCTAACATGCCAGAAAAGTACAAATACCCCCCAAATGACCCCTTTTTGGAAAGAAGACATTCCAAGGTATTTAGAAAGATGCATGGTGAGTTTTTTTGAAATTGTCATTTTTTCCCACAATTCTTTGCAAAATCAAGGATTTTTTTTTTTTTTTTTTTTTTTCACAAAATTGTCATATTAGCAGGTTATTTCTCACACACAGCATATGCATACCACAAATTACACCCCAAAACACATTCTGCTATTACTCCAGAGTATGGTGATACCACGTGTGAGACTTTTACACAGCCTGGCCACATACAGAGGCCCAACATGCACGGAGCACCTTCAGGCGTTCTGGAGCACCCAGGCTAATTCTGACATTTCTCTCCTACATGTAAAAATCATTTATTAAAAATATAAACAAGAAACCTACGCTAACAAGCAATAAACAGAAACAAAATTAGACTGCAGCTGCAACAAAAATACACCAATATCTGTGTAGTAAACCAAAATAAAATTAAAGTGCGCTTGCAATCAAATGATCACTAATCTTAATTCATATATTATTTGCATAAATATATAAATGCATGTACACTGTGCATAATTGGTGAATCACATAACACAATCCAAAAAAGCTTAGAAATGGGTGAACTTAAATAATGAATTAAGTGCACAATGAATAATAAAACATGTGAATACATATAAAGGGATCAAAATATTCTGGGTGGTGACAGTAGATAAAAAGTGAAGTTCATTCATAGAAAATTCAATGAAGATGCATCAGTCCCATTAGGAAGGATCACATGTCCACAGTTCTTTGAAAACCACCAGTGTAAAAGAAAAGAAGAGAGGGTGGTGTGAAGGGATATCCAGACAAACAGTGACTCCGAGGGATACTGCAGATGGACCATTACCAGGAATGGTGGACCTCCCTGATAGCAAGGTCATGTAAGCGTGCAGATACAGCCCTCTGCAGGGACAGCTGGATGACCGCATCAGTCGATGTGAACAGCGTTCCAGTAGGGGACGATTCCAGCGTGTCTATCTGGAGGGGGCACCCGCCAAGCCTGGGGGGGGGGGCGTACGTGCAAAAAGAGAAAAGAAGGCTCCGATGGTGTAGTAGGGTATAAAATTTATTATAGAACGCAGGCAGGAAAAAACAACTCCGCCATACAATGGTTAAAAACAGATACAAAAACACAGCATAAAAAGCGAACACCCGTGCAAACATGGGGTGGACGGCGTGATGGCGTACAGTGCGTAGCCACGCCCTACATGTTTCATCATAGATGACGTCTTCAAATGATTTTAAAATCATTTGCTAGAAAATTACATAGAACCCCAAAACATTATATATATTTTGTTAGCAAAGACCCTAGAGAATACAATGGCGGTTGTTGCAACTTTTTATCTCGCAATTTTTCAAACACGTTTTTTTTGGGGGGGGGGGGGGGTTTTGTGCTAAAAAAAAAAAAAAAAAAAAAAAAAACACAACAGTAAAGTTAGCCCAATGTTTTTGCATAATGTGAAATATGAAGTTACGCCAAGTAAATAGATACCTAGCCTGTCACCCTTCAAAATTGCACATGCTCGTGGAATGGTGCCAAACTTCGCTACTTAAAAATCTCCATAGGTGACGCTTTAAAAATTTTTACTGGTTACATGTTTTGAGTCACAGAGGAGGTCTAGGGCCAAAATTATTGCTCTCGCTCCAACGTTCGCAGCAATACCTCACGTGTGGTTTGAACACCGTTTTCATATGTGGGCGGGACTTACGTATGCGTTCGCTTCTGCATGCGAGCACACGGACAGGGGCGCTTTAAAAATTTTTTTTTTTTTTATTGTTCATTTTACTTTTAGTTTGACACTTTTTTCCCCCCAAAAAACATTTTGATCACTTTTATTCCTATTACAAGGAATGTAAACATCCCTTGTAATAGGAATATGGCATGACAGGTCCTCTTTACAGTGAGATATGGGGTCAATAAGACCCCACATCTCACCTCTAGGCTGGGAAGCCTGAAATAAAAAAAAATAAATAAATAAAAAATAAAAACCACCACGATCCTGGCTTCGATCGTAGCGGTGAGTCGGTGGAAGCACTGGGGGGGGGGGGTGGGACGTCCCTCCTGTAAGAACGATCAAGCAGTGGAACAGCCACTATGATCATTCTTATGGTGTAGGGAATCGCCGGCTGAAAAAGCTGATATCTGAATGATGCCTGTAGCTGTAGGCATCATTCAGATATCCCCGCACAAAGTCAAGGACGTCATATGACGGCGAGCGGGAAGTGGTTAAAAATTGCAGAGTATTGCGAGGTATTGCAGAGCATTGCAGAGTAGTGCACGGTACTGCAGAGTAGTGCAGGGTATTAGAGTATGGAGGGATAGCTGAGCATGGTTGGATGGATGTGACTGCAATTGTCACTGAGCAGCGCTGTGGGCACTAAACATGCAGCCCACAGCGCTGCTGCCATCCGATCCCCCCCTCTCCCGCCGCACTGTACCGATCGGTACAGAGAGGGGAGGGAGGAACCGGCGTCGGTTTGTGTACGTGTGATCGCTCCGTCATTTGAGCGATCACATGGTAAACGGCTGCGATTAGCGGACGTTTACCATGATTCGTGATGCGCCGGGTCCTCTGGACCTGGCGGTCACGTTAGTTCTTGGGTGCGCGCCCCAGGGGGCGCGCAAGAGCGGGATTCTGGGAGGACATCCATGGACGCCACCCAGAATAAGTCGACCGCTCTGCAGCCATCTTTCGGCTATGGCCCGGTCGGCATGTGGTTAAACTTAATTTCCCGCCCCTCCTCAAAAACGTCCAAATACTCCTCAATCAATGGAACAGCGGTCTGCACTCGTGGTTCGGTCGCTGTAACATCCTCAAAATGACGATCTTGCCAAAATTTCTCTACCTCCTACAAGCACTCCCTATACATATACCTGCAGAATATTTCAAACAGGTGCACTCAACACTCACGACTTTCCTATGGGCAGGGAAAAAAACCCCAGTTACACAAAAAGATACTCACCTTACCAAAACAGTGTGGAGGTATAGTAATGCCAGAGATCCACACCTACTATCAGGCGACACACTTGAGCAGGCTCGTAGACTGGTGCCGACATAAAAGAAACTAAACTTTGGGCACAGCTAGAGCAAGCGCAGACTACGATCCCCTTACATAGAGCCCCATGGTGCACCGAAGCCCTACCGACCTATGTCAAACGACATCCACTGATCGGTAACATCACCAAAATATGCACACAATATCCAGAACCGCCCTATCCTCCCAAAACTCACCCTTACGACCTATACTAGGAAACCCCCACTTCAAGCCAGGCATACGAGACACGAAATTCCGTGCCTTGAGCGACTGAGGTTTATATCAAGCCTCACATTTCAGCACAGCGGGGAGATGGAAAACAATTGAGGAACTCTCAGACCCCACAGGCCAATACCGACTGGACTTCCTTAGAGCTCTTCAGCTCTGCCACTTCCTCAGTACTATACCACCTCCCAGCACTACTAGCCAAAACGCTCACTTTGGAAGAGCTTTGTACAGAAACAGGAATAGTGCTGCACACACTCTCCCTAACATATAGCATGGTGATAACACCACAAGAAGACTTCCAACTCCCAAGCCTCACCAAATGGGAAAGAGACTTAAACTGTCAGTTTAGCACCCCAAAAAAACAACACATCCTTAAATTCACACATAAATCATCCATATGCACCAAAATTCGAGACCAACTATAAAATCCTTACACGTTTATACAGGACCCCAGCTCTACTGCACACACTCTTTCCCACGTCAGACTTATGCTGGCGATGCCAACAGGAAAGAGGCACCCTGCTACATATTTTCTGGTTGTGCCCCCTGATCCAAGACTTCTGGAGAGAAGCCCGCCGGATCACACAAAAATTTACAGACCGTATAGTACCAGATGACCCAGCGTACTTTCTTCTACATGCAAATGACACCCCTGCATGAGTATATTAAAAAAAAAAAAAATCAGTAATACGCCATTTGCTAGACGCAGCCAAAGCTTGTATCCCACTCAATTGGAAATCACAACACCCACCGACAATTGGCTTGTGGCTCCAAAAAGGTAGACCACATTAGCAAAATGGAAGATCTCATCCTCACAAGCCAAAACAGACAAGAGGCATACTCCAAAACATGTCAACTATGTAACATTTTTAAATACTCAGAGGAAGGACAAGCCCTCAGGGGCAAACTGATAAATCAGCTACTCAACGCCTCGATTTCAAAGTAAACAGCATACTTTTACCCACTGAACGGAAGCAGAGATCCATGTTTGTGAAACCTCCTTACACCCCCCCCCCCATATCCCCTCCTTTTTCTCATCCTCCCCCCACCTCTCCTTTCTCACTACCTTCTAGGGCATTGCCCATTCTCAACTACCAATTCCACACTCTCGTTCTCTCTAAGAAAAAAAAAAAAAAAAAAAAAAAAAAAAAGGGAAGTTGGGGCCATTACACCCTAACCCAGTGCAAACGGAAACACGAGACAATTATACGGAAATGAGGTGATATGTCAGCAACCTAAGAAATCAACTCTACAGGTGGACATAAGCATGAGCGTCACTCGCCATTTATATTACCCAACACAGAATAAATGATGCTAGTTTGATAATCACACTCATATACTGTAACCTACACCAAAGTACCTATGTTTGTATTTGGACAGCTGTATCTATGACTATACTGTTCATGTGGTCTCTGTGGAAGTTTTTCCTGTTTATAAATAAAAAAAAATTACAAAAAAAAAAACAAAAAAAAAAAAAAAAAAAAAACACACATCGGGTTTTTATTAGGACAATATACATTTGCCAGGGTAAATGTTTTATCGCCTAAGTTTCCCTTCAAAAAAAAAAAAATAAATAAATAAAATATGATGATAATCGACCCTCAGGGTCTGTCATTCTATCAATCAGCGAAAACTCTGTCAACTTCGCAAACCCAATTGCCACTCCCTTGGCCCTCCTAATGGGTGAATCACTATAAAACCAGGTCGGAAAGTCATTAGAGTATAGTTTGATACAAGTTTCCTGGGCTACATGGGTCTCCTGCAAGAACGCCACATCAGCACAGTATCGCTGGAGTTCTTTTAATATTTTATGTCTCTTAACAGGGGAGTTGAGACCCTTAACATTATATTTCAGGAAGTTTATTTCTGTCATTTATGATGGTCTAATAAGGGGCCATGCATCAATACCGTAACCCGCCTTCTAAAAGTGTGATTTGTTCGTCCCTGCAAGATAGAGCTTCTACCTCCCACCCCCCACTTGCAGTCTCCCCCCTCCCAAAGGCCGTATACCGGCCAAAAGTGCTAATTCCCCCCCCTGTCCCTACAACCTACCATCAGTTCCTTTCAATGTATGGTTTGCCCTCCCTCCTCCCCTCCCTACTCTTTTCCCTTCTGATCTTTAATTGGATTAATTTAAAGTCAACAAGTAACCCCATTATTGAGAATGACCCTCTAACCCAGTCTGAGTATTTTTTTTTCCTTCTATCTAGGGATACAGTATTTGGGACTGGGATGTCCAAGTTTTTACAAAAGTCTTGGAGGTTGTCCAGGAACTTTAATCTGACAGTTCTTCCTTCTTTCTGCACCAATAAGGATGCTGGGAAGTCCCAGCTATATTTAATGTTAGCCGCCCTCATTTGCTCCAGAAGAGGTTTTAGTTGACGTCTCCGTGCCAGAGTTCCTACTGATAAGTCAGAAAATATTTGTAGTTCCACGCTCTCAAAATTTCACTGGGGGGACTTCTGAGTTTGCTCCATATTCTGGCTTGATCTTCATAAAGGTGAAATTTAATAATGACATACCTGGGAATTTCCTCTCTCAGGCCGGGGGGGCTTCCTGACCCTGTGCACACGGTCTATCTTGAGATCCTCGTCTATCCTATCCAGAATTGGATTGAATATTTTTTTTTCATTTTAGTCACCAGGTCTTCCCCTTGCTGTTCTGGTAAAGCTCTGATCCTGAAATTTTGGCGACGGCTTTGATTTTCTTGTTCTTCCAGTTTATATAATATGTCACGGTGGTCAGTTTGCATTTTCCTCATTTGCGTTTTTAGATCTAATATTTCTTGGGCCTGTTTCCCTGTTAATTCCTCTGCTTCCTCTACTCTTCTCAATAAATGGCCCATGTCCGTCCTTACATTCGAAATCTCTGCTTTGATCGAATTTTCTAATTTAGCAAAAGTTTCTAACATTTCCGTTTTTGTTGGAATAAGAGCCATATTCCTTTGTTCTATTATGCTGGAATCAGGTTCTCCCTCCAGATCCAATTCTTCCCTAGATTTTTCTCTTTGATCCACTAAGTTTCCCTAATTCTTTTTTCTTTTCTTTTGTACTTGTTTGCTTTTTTTCCAGACCCGGACTTTTTGAGTTTGCGTCCTTAAGATATTTCTGGATCGTGCTCGTATTTAAGCTCTCTTTTGCGGTCTTGGGTTCTGTTGCTTTGTGTCCGACCTCTCATATTCTCTTTAGATGTCCTCCTCCCTTCCCTCTTGATCTGTAATTTTCCAAGAGTCCAAAGAGTTTAGCCCCCTTTCGATATCAATCATGTACCTTAGGTCTCCGCTACAGAGGAAGAAGGGGGAGAGGAAATCAGCTCTAGCTCTAACTGAGCAGTGCCAGGGTCTGTATTCTCAGTTCATGTGTGATGGTAAAGCCCACTAACTGGCTCCGCTGCGCAAATTGCAATGGTCTTGTCCTTTATAGTATAATGACAGCAAAGGTTACCCGCTAAAGATCAAAAAAAAAAAAAAAAAAAAAAAAACGCAAGAGGTAGATAATATACTCCAATTGCACGTCAGTTAGTACTTAGTACTTGGTCTGTTGATATTTAGGGCGATCCCACTTGGAAGCCGTTGGATATGTCCTGTATACAATAGACCACTCTTATGTTTGCAATCCCACTCCAGGTCTTTCATATGTGTAGACAGTAAAATTCACTTTTTTTTCTTCCCCTTCCCTCCTCCTTATTTTCCTTCTTCTTTCCAGATTCCTCTCTTTTTTTCCTCCGCTTTCCTTCTGGTTGCGGGAAACCAAATATAGGCCCTGATTGGGTTCCAAATATATAAACAACATCAGTTCTGAAGCTCAGAGGGCTTAGCGGGGGATCTAAAGACGTAGTATATTGACCACAGTGTTTCTCGCAACTTAACTCTGTTCCTCTTAACGGCTAGTTCATACTTTATGCTTTATCCTTATTTTTAATGTATAGGGCCTTTATATGGCCTGTACAGGGGAGTTGCTGCCAAAGGGGACCCGATCAAAAAGCTTTAAATCTTCTTCTGGGGTCTACATTCTTATATCTGCATACCATGTGTCTCACAACTTAGTTTTCCTCCAGACCCTTTGACTCTTAGATCATTCTTTTATTTAATGTACAATGTGACATACAGTCCCTTTAAAAAGTCTCTAGGACAACTTTGTCATAAATCGCTTCAAATGAAGTAAAAGTTCATACCTGGGGAGGGCTTCTTCATACTACTTATCCAGTTCTTACCCTCCAGAGTAGAATCTGGTCCATCCGATACTTGTGGTGTAGGGCAATTACATAGCTCCAGAGACGTCCTGGTCCGCTAAATGTTCCCCCTTTTTGGATAAGAACTGGTTGCTTCCTTGTCCCCCACCGATCGTAATCAGTTTGAGAGTTTACATGGAGGTGCTGAGTGGTAAAGGAAGGTAAAGGGAGGTGGTGCTCACAAGCAAACAGATTCCGGCCGGTCCGAGCAGGGACACTGGATGGCGCTGGGTATGCCACCATTTATTTAGCCGACCGTGGGTCTCGTTTCCAGCCTGCCAGCTTCCTTCTGCCGGGGGATTCGCGGGCACTCACCCCACTCCACATCTGCTAATTCGCCCGAGCCACCTCCACCCACTCACACTGGCGCCATCAGGCCCCTCCCCTAACTCGACGCTTCACATCAGCATCAGATGCACAACATACTTGGCTTGGGGTTTCCTGTTCTACTAGGTCCCTCATGGCCTCCCTTTTACAGTAAAGTTTTCATGACACCTCCCCATCACCAGTTAACTTGTGCTGTTCTAGATCATATATTTCTTTTGTTAATGCTATTTTATCTAACTTAGTTCTTTTTTTTCTTCTCCAACCCGGCTATAATTAAGATAGCCCTAATATGGGCTTTATGGGCCTCCCAGACTGTGGCTTCTGATATAGCCTCCATTTCATTTGTCCTGAAAAACAGTTCTAGTTCTTCCTTTATTTGCCTGTTTCTTTGTCATGTAGTAGTTCTTCATTTACCCTCCATATGCTACTCCTTTTTTGGGCCTCTCCAATTTTTAATTGTAAACTCACAGGCGCGTGGTCTGAGGTCATTATTCCAATATTTGTGCTGACCACTGCCTCCAGCAGCCTATGCTCATCAAAAAAAAAAAAAAAATCCAATCTAGAGTACGCCCCATGCACGGGGGAGTGGAATGTGTAATCCCTTGCATTAATATGCTGCGTCCTCCATGCATCTACAAGCTGGCACTGATGCAGTTTCTTTTTCACTTTATTCGTCCATGCCATACCCGTCTCTCGTGCATGCGACGTACTATCCTTCCCTGGCTCTAAACAGAAAATTAAAATCCCCCGCCATTATGGCCCCCCCTTTCTTAAAATTCCATAAACTCCGCCAAGACCCCCAGCAGATATCTATTTGGGTTTTTGTTAGGGCCATATATGTTTGCCAGTGAGTATTCAGCTCCATTCAATTTTCCTCTCAAAAATAAGTAACGCCCTTCAGGGTCCGTCTTTCTCTCCTCTAAATCGAACCTCACTCCCCTGGCAAACCCTATGGCCACTCCTTTCGCTTGACTGACAAGGGAATCCCCATAGTACCATACTGGGAAGTCTTTTGAAAAAAAAATGTGTGACTTTTGCCCAGAAAAAAAATGTGTCTCCTGAAGCATTACCTCTGCTTTAAGATGTTTTAGTTCGCCCATTATATTAGCACACTTTATGGGAGCATTTAGGCCACGTACGTTATATGAAATTATATCTAAGCTAGACATCATTGCTCATTTATAGGGATTATCTGTACCAAACCAGCCATAAGTGTAAGGATCTGTGTTACTTAACCTTATGTCATACTTTACCCCGTGAATACCCTCTCCTACCCACCCCCCCTCCTGCCCCACCTTCCCTTCCCCCACCCCACCCCCCATATGGGGGTAAATGGCCTCCCCATGGCCTGATAAACTGTGTGTCAGGAAAAGTCCCCTCCGCTGGTAATATCGATCATTTGGCGTGCAGTACTGAGGTCCACCAGCAGGTGTCTGGCAGTTTGGAGCTGTCAGAAAAGCTTTTCCCTGCTGGTATTTTGTCACCTTTGGGCCGCAGTACTGGCGGCCACCAGTGGAGGGATCCTGGCAGTATGGAGCAGGTATTCCCCTCTGCAGACAGGGGTCATCAGACTTTAATTAGCAGCTGCAGTATAAATACCCGGCAGGTGCACACTCATCTTGCCTTGGTATTGTCCTTGAGCCCTGACCTGCAGCCTGCATCCTGTTTACCTGATTCCTGAAACCTGATTCCTGGAGCCTGTTGATCCTGTTCCCTGTCTGTTTCCTTGCTCTGGACCCGGAGCCTTGTATCTGACCTGTCCCTCCTGTGATCCATCCATCCTCTCTTGTCCGGTTTGTTTCCCTTCCCCAGCTGCTGACCTCCCATTGACGACCCTGACCTGGCTCTGTTTATGATCTCGGTATTTCCCTTACTTGTATATATTTGTTCTGTTATTTTTTGTGGGGTTCTGTTTTGTATTGGTTGTAGTGCACTGAGTGATATTGGAGGTGGTTGTGTTATATTTATCTTTAATAAAATAATTTATATTTTCACTTATACACGTCTGGGTCTCCTCTGTTGCAGTCCACACAGTTCTGGTCTTATCTGGTACATGACACCGTGGCCCCACTAACTCCTCCCGGCCCCTCGGTTGACCCCCTAGAGGTTGAGCTCGGGGTGGTCGACGCTAAAACCAATACTCCCCCAAGAATATTGGGGGTTCCCGTGCACGCTCACCCCCTTCCCTTCTCACACTCTCCCCAACTCGCCCCATACCAGAACCCCCAATGCATTTATAGTTAGTTTCTTGTTTCCCCATTTCCTTTGAGCATTATTTCTTCTTCGTTTTTGATCGTTTCACTTTAAAGGCTGGTTGCCAGGCCTGCCGTATCTCGGTATTTTCTATATGCTCCGATTTTTCCCACTAACCCAGGACTTCTACTATTGGCACATCTAGGTTACAAAATTTAGGTGTCTCTTCCAGGAACCTTAGAGTTGCAGATCGACCATCTTTGTGTCCAATTAAGCAGGCTGGGAAGCCCCATGAATATTGAGCATTATGCGATTTAAGCTGATCCAGTAGGGGTTTCAGGGTTCTTCTCCTGGCCAGCGTCTCAGCTGCCAGGTCTGGGAAAATCTGCAGGTTTGTCTCTCCATACTTCGCTGGTTGGTTATATTTCAGACATGCCTTGATCTGTTCTTTATCCTGGAAGTTGTGGAATCTTGCGATAACATCTCTTGGGACATCCCCTGCCATTTCTGCAGGCTTTCTGATCCTGTGGATTCTTTCCAACTTTAATTTTACTGCTTGCGCCAGGTGTACTTATATGACCTCCCTTTGTTGGCAGCTGTTTATTTTGTTTAGGTCCCATTGTAACTTCTTCATCCAATATCTCGCTGCTTGCAATAGGGGTGTCTATCCCGACCAACTGTTTTCTCAGTCCAGTCTTTGATATACCCTCAGGGTTTTTACTTTTAGTCCCCGTTTGTTCACCCGGACTTTCTTTACCGCCCTCCTGTACCATATACTTTCTAATGGTTCCCGGGCTAGCACTTATTCTGGGTAGGTTAGCTGCGGCCCCCTTCATTGATTTACCCCTCATTTCTTATTTGCAACTATGTTTTAAACCAGTAGTTAAACCCACCCCCCCCTTTTTTTTTCCCCGCTTAATCCTCTATATTCACGTTCCCGGGTGGGGGTGGGGATATATTTCTCTGCGCTGCTTAACCACTTGACGACCGCCTCACGCCGATTTACGTCGGCAAGGTGGCACGGACAGGCAAAATCACGTACATATACGTGATTTGCCTTCCGCGGGTGGGGGGTCCGATCGGACCCCCCCCCCCGGTGCCCGAGGCGGTCGTCTTTTGTCCCACGGCGATCGGAGATGAGGGGGAGGCCATCCGTTCGTAACCCCTTGATCACCCCCTGTCACCAGTGTCGCTAAGCGATCATTTTTCTGATCGCTGTATTAGTGTCGCTGGTGACGCTAGTTAGGGACCTAAATATTTAGGTTCGCCGTCAGCGTTTTATAGCGACAGGGACCCCCATATACTACCGAATAAATGTTTTAACCCCTTGATGGCCCCCTAGTTAACCCTTTCACCACTGATCACCGTATAACTGTTACGGGTGACGCTGGTTAGTTTGTTTATTTTTTATAGTGTCAGGGCACCCGCCGTTTATTACCGAATAAAGGTTTAGCCCCCTGATCACCCAGCGGTGATATGCGTCGCCCCAGGCAGCGTCAGATTAGCGCCAGTACCGCTAACACCCACACACGCAGCATACGTCTCCCTAAGTGGCATAGTATCTGATCGGATCAATATCTGATCAGATCTATACTAGCGTCCCCAGCAGTTTAGGGTTCCCAAAAATGCAGTGTTAGCGGGATCAGCCCAGATACCTGCTAGCACCTGCGTTTTGCCCCTCCGCCCGGCCCAGCCCAGCCCACCCAAGTGCAGTATCGATCGATCACTGACACTTACAAAACACTAAATGCATAACTGCAGCGTTCGCAGAGTCAGGCCTGATCCCTGCGATCGCTAACAGTTTTTTTGGTAGTATTTTGGTGAACTGGCAAGCACCAGCCCCAAGCAGCGTCAGATTAGCGCCAGTACCGCTAACACCCACGCACGCACCGTACACCTCCCTTAGTGGTATAGTATCTGAACGGATCAATATCTGATCCGATCAGATCTATACTGGCGTCCCCAGCAGTTTAGGGTTCCCAAAAACGCAGTGTTAGCGTGATCAGCCCAGATACCTGCTAGCACCTGCGTTTTGCCCCTCCGCCCGGCCCAGCCCACCCAAGTGCAGTATCGATCGATCACTGTCACTTACAAAACACTTAACGCATAACTGCAGCATTCGCAGAGTCAGGCCTGATCCCTGCGATCGCTAACAGTTTTTTTGGCAGCTTTTTATTGAACTGGCAAGCGCCAGCGGCCTAGTACACCCCGGTCGTAGTCAAACCAGCACTGCAGTAACACTTGGTGACGTGGAGAGTCCCATAAGTGCAGTTCAAGCTGGTGAGGTGGCAAGCACAAGTAGTGTCCCGCTGCCACCAAGAAGACAAACACAGGCCCGTCGTGCCCATAGTGCCCTTCCTGCTGCATTCGCCAATCTTAATTGGGAACCCACCGCTTCTGCAGCGCCCGTACTTCCCCCCATTCACATCCCCAACCAAATGCAGTCGGCTGCATGAGAGGCATTTTCTTTATGTCCTCCCGAGTACCCCTACCCAACGAACCCCCAAAAAAGATGTCGTGTCTGCAGCAAGCGCGGATATAGGCGTGACACCCTCTATTATTGTCCCTCCTGTCCTGACAATCCTGGTCTTTGCATTGGTGAATGTTTTGAACGCTACCATTCATTAGTTGAGTATTAGCGTAGGGTACAGCATTGCACAGACTAGGCACACTTTCACAGGGTCTCCCAAGATGCCATCGCATTTTGAGAGACCCGAACCTGGAACCGGTTACCGTTATAAAAGTTAGTTACAAAAAAAGTGTAAAAAATATATATATATATATATATATATATATATATATATATATATATATATATATATATATATATATATATATAAATAAAATAAAAAAAAATAGTTGTCGTTTTATTGTTCTCTCTCTCTCTATTCTCTCTCTCTCTTGTTCTGCTCTTTTTTACTGTATTCTATTCTGCAATGTTTTATTGTTATTATGTTTTATCATGTTTGCTTTTCAGGTATGCAATTTTTTATACTTTACCGTTTACTGTGCTTTATTGTTAACCATTTTTTTGTCTTCAGGTACAGCATTCACGACTTTGAGTGGTTATACCAGAATGATGCCTGCAGGTTTAGGTATCATCTTGGTATCATTCTTTTCAGCCAGCGGTCGGCTTTCATGTAAAAGCAATCCTAGTGGCTAATTAGCCTCTAGACTGCTTTTACAAGCCGTGGGAGGGAATGCCCCCCCCCCCCCCCGTCTTCCGTGTTTTTCTCTGGCTCTCCTGTCTCAACAGGGAACCTGAGAATGCAGCCGGTGATTCAGCCAGCTGACCATAGAGCTGATCAGAGACCAGAGTGGCTCCAAACATCTCTATGGCCTAAGAAACCGGAAGCTACGAGCATTTTATGACTTAGATTTCGCCGGATGTAAATAGCGCCATTGGGAAATTGGGGAAGCATTTTATCACACCGATCTTGGTGTCATCAGATGCTTTGAGGGCAGAGGAGAGATCTAGGGTCTAATAGACCCCAAATTTTTTCAAAAAAAGAGTACCTGTCACTACCTATTGCTATCATAGGGGATATTTACATTCACCGAGATAACAATAAAAAAGCACCCCTGTCGCCCCCTGCTCTCGCGCTAAGGCGAACGCAAGAGGCGGTCTGTCGTCAAACGTAAACAGCAATTGCACCATGCATGTGAGGTATCGCCGCGAAGGTCAGATCGAGGGCAGTAATTTTTGCAGTAGACCTCCTCTGTAAATCTAAAGTGGTAACCTGTAAAGGCTTTTAAAAATGTATTTATTTTGTTGCCACTGCACATTTGTGCGCAATTTTAAAGCATGTCATGTTTGGTATCCATGTACTCGGCCTAAGATCATCTTTTTTATTTCATCAAACATTTGGGCAATATAGTGTGTTTTAGTGCATTAAAATTTAAAAAAGTGTGTTTTTTTCCCCAAAAAATGCGTTTGAAAAATCGCTGCGCAAATACTGTGTGAAAAAAAAAAAAAATGAAACACCCACCATTTTAATCTGTAGGGCATTTGCTTTAAAAAAAATATATAATGTTTGGGGGTTCAAAGTAATTTTTTTGCAAAAAAAAAATAACTTTTTCATGTAAACAATGAGTGTCAGAAAGGGCTTTGTCTTCAAGTGGTTAGAAGAGTTGGTGATGTGTGACATAAGCTTCTAAATGTTGTGCATAAAATGCCAGGACAGTTCAAACCCCCCCCAAATGACCCCATTTTGGAAAGTAGACACCCCAAGCTATTTGCTGAGAGGCATGTCGAGTCCATGGAATATTTTATATTGCGACACAAGTTGCGGGAAAGAGACAAATTTTTTTTTTTTTTTTTGCACAAAGTTGTCACTAAATGATATATTGCTCAAACATGCCATGGGAATATGTGAAATTACACCCCAAAATACATTCTGCTGCTTCTCCTGAGTACGGGGATACCACATGTGTGAGACTTTTTGGGAGCCTAGCCGCGTACGGGACCCCGAAAACCAAGCACCGCCTTCAGGCTTTCTAAGGGCGTGAATTTTTAATTTTACTCTTCACTGCCTATCACAGTTTCGGAGGCCACGGAAAGCCCAGGTGGCACAAAACCCCCCCAAATGACCCCATTTTGGAAAGTAGACACCCAAAGCTATTTGCTGAGAGGTATAGTGAGTATTTTGCAGACCTCACTTTTTGTCACAAAGTTTTGAAAATTGAAAAAAAGAAAAAAAAAAAAGTTTTTTCTTGTCTTTCTTCATTTTCAAAAACAAATGAGAGCTGCAAAATACTCACCATGCCTCTCAGCAAATAGCTTGGGGTGTCTACTTTCCAAAATGGCCTGTGTGAGCTCGCTTTCTCTGAATGGCGTTCACCGGGATCTCGTCTCCAGCTGCCCTGCACTGCCGCTTATCCTCCACGCCACTGCAAGCATGCGAACTCCCAGCTCCGTTTTCCGGGTCTCGGTGATCAGGCCTGCGGTTCACCCCAGCTCCTTCCACGGACACCTTGGACTGCACCAGATACCAGGCACGCACCTCGCGCAACGGTGGGACAAGAACCTCCATTCGTCTCCACGGCAACTTCAGGCGATAGCGCCGTCCACAGCGGGCAAAGGTACCAGGGCGGGGGGTTGTGGAGGACCGGGAGGAGGCCTCTGTTTAGGCCTGCATCACAGGGAGGGAGCTTCGCAGGTTTCACGGGCTCAGCATCGGCTCCAGCTAGATGCCCACATCCGGCCCCTTCCTCTCCCCTGGCTATCTGACTGTGGGAACGTTCTTGGAGCCTGGTAGAGCTCATTGGAGACCAATTGAGTCTGTCACTTTTATTCCCATTACAAGGAATGTAAACATCCCTTGTAATAGAAAGCACCCCCAAACATATTTTTTTTTAGCAGACACCCTAGGAAATAAAAATGGCAGTCATTGCAACTTATCTCACACGGTATTTGCGCAACAATTTTTTCAAACGTGTTTTTTTTGGAAAAAAAAAAAAAAAAAAATTAAACAGGAGCAGTAAAGTTAGCCCATTTTTTTATATAATGTGAAAGATGATGTTACACCAAGTAAATAGATACCCAACATGTCATACTTTAAAATTGCGCACACTCATGGAATGACGCCAAACCTCAGTACTCAAAAATCTCCATAGGCGACGCTTTAAAATTTTTTACAGGTTACATGTTTAGAGTTACAGAGGAGGTCTAGTGCTGGAATTGTTACTTGCGCTCTAACACACGCAGCGATACCTCACATGTGTGGTTTGAACGGCGTTTACAGATGTGGGCAGGACGAACATGTGTGTTCGCTTCTGAGCGCGAGCTACCAAGGACAGAGGCGTTTTAAATTATTTTTTTATTTTTACTTTCCTTTACAACATTATTTTTTTTGATCACTTGTATTCCTATTACAAGGAATGTAAACATCCCTTGTAATAGGAATCTTTCATGACAGGTCCTCTTTATGGAGAGATGCTAGGGTCAATAAGACCCCACATCTTTCCTCCAGGCTGGAAAGCATGAGATCGGGGAAAAAAAATCCACGATCTCATGCTTACCAGCCGCGATCGTGGCTTTGTTTACATCCGCGGCCCAAACGTGACGTCATAACGTCGTGCCCGGGCCTCCGACGGTCATAGAGATGACCGGTGACCACCTGGTCACCAGTCATCTCTATGCTCGACATCTGGTAGCAGCCGATTCTTTCTCCGTGTCCCCGATGGTACGGGAGAGCCCGGAGAAGCACCGGATGGCAGCGGGGGGGGATGTCCCCTCCCGTCACCTGTAAGAACGATCAAGCGGCGGAACTGCCACTATGATCATTCTTATGGTACACAGAATCGCCGGCTGTAGCTGCAGGCATCATTCAGATATTCCCACTGAAATGGGAAGTGGTTCAGTTCCCCTATAAAGACCATTGGGCTGAAGTAACGTTTGACGTCACTTCCGTCATCCAACGTTATGGAGCCGAGTGGGGGCCATCTTTCCCTCACTCGGCTCCAGGCAGGTTTTATTAAACAAAAGAAAAACACCCAGTGACAAAAAAAGGAAAGAGGCGCCACTGCACCTCTCCTACCTGGGCCTGGCCGGGAACCTGGGTGCCTGCATCCGCCATCGCCGCTGATGGTTCAGCCTGCTCCATTGCGAACGCCGCAGCCGCCATCTGTGTGCTTTTTAAAAGGCTTCCTCCATGTGCCAAACAATAGGAAGTCCCGGCCAGAGGACCCGCCCCTTCCTCCTGCGTTCCAGCAGCTGGAACCAATCTCTGCTACGCCCTGCCAGAAATCTTCGCCCACCGGAACTAGCGTCACCCACTGACCGGGATTCGGCGCCGCCATGCAGAGACCTGGCAGAGACTCGCTCTGAGGACACCCGCGGCCCCCCGAACACCCCAGGCGGACGACCTCCGGCAGACCATTACTCCTGTGAGCCAGCAAAGGAAGGGACACCGAGCACCCCCCTCTTGTGCGGGAAGGAGCTGGGCTGGTCTGAGCACCAAACACTAAGGTACTGCCAAAACCCCCACCCTGGAGAGAGCACAGCCCCTCTGGTTCCCCAAAAGGTACTTCCACCATGGCGGAGGAAACACTAAAACTGACGGCATGGTGGAAGCAGCTGCTTTTAAAAGGGGCGTTGTCACGCAGTGTTTCCTGTGAAAAGGTGGAGCTACGCTCTCGCCAAGGTGCTGTCCTGAAAGGCGAAGGGAGAAAAATTTTTTACAAAATGTGGAAATTAAAGTGCATCTAAAGCCAATCTTTTGTAAATTTTGGATAGAGTATTAAAGAGTTAGTATAGTACCCTTTCCAAACTTTTATTGAGGTCTGTGTCCCTACTGGTGAGAATCACCCTCTTTTATTCCTGGTGACCCCTGTTATTGGGCAGAAGGTGAGGAGAAATACAAAATTTTACAGTTGTTACCATAATACTAATAGAATGAAATTTTTCAATGAAAACATCTATCCAAGAGGCGATCGCAAACATTAGACAGATTTCCTCTCGCTTTCTGTAAGTTTTCTTAAGGCAGGAAGGAAAGA
Organism: Aquarana catesbeiana; assembly: GCF_042186555.1. Taxonomy (NCBI): domain Eukaryota; kingdom Metazoa; phylum Chordata; class Amphibia; order Anura; family Ranidae; genus Aquarana; species Aquarana catesbeiana. The sequence continues at coordinate 196,439,026 of NC_133334.1, read as the reverse complement.
AAATCCCCGCCAATGGGACACTGACAACAAAAGTAAATTAAATTAATATTTTACCCTATTCAAATTAAAGCTGCCACCAATAACTACTTTAAGGTGCAGACTTCATGGCCAATCATTTGAACTGGCCAATGACCTGCAACAAAGATGCAGCACAAGCGTTTAGACTTTAATGCCTGCATATTTGTTTACATGACTTACTAACAAAGATGCCACTCCCAAAGCCTGAACCTTTCACAACACATATGCAATGACAACAGACACATTTGTAGATTCACGAATTCCACTTAAAATTCCATAAATAAAACGATCCTTGAAACTGAACTCCTCTAGGGATAAAGGAATAAACTGTAATATTTTTTTATTTCACACTCCAACAGGCTTCCACACAGTGCAACTGGGACCCCAAAGCGTCTTTTCTTCAGCACTCTGGACAGCAGACACACTCCAATGTCATCTTGTACAATGTAGGACCAGCATGCCTGCATTGTATGCAAGCACCAGGAGGGCTCACCCACAACCTGGAGCATTGGAGAGAAGAGGAAAGCACAGAAACGAGGAATGTATTATAGCCTTTTCCTGTAAATGAATAGACTACAAGTACCATCATCAATTGCAGCTGGCGCCTGTAGGTTTTTAAGCGGAGTTACACCCAAAAGGGGAAGTTCCATTTTAAGCCCTCCTTTTCACTAAATGGCACTTTGTTTTTAGTAGGGGGGAGTGGGTACCTGGTTTTGACAGGTACCTGCTCCCACATCAGCTCCCTGAAGTCTTCTGGGACTTGTCAAAGGTTCCAGAAGACTGCGGGATCACAATGGGCAGTGCGGCTCACACATGTGCAGTGGGCACCCTGCTGTGAAGATGCAAGCTGTCACAGCGGGGTGCCCACAGTCGAGATGCCGGGAATAGAAGACGGAAGTGAGCGTTTATTAAGTCAGCAGCTACAGTTTTAGTAGCTGCTGACTTTTAATAAAGAAAAAAAATGACTGGAGCTTCTCTATAATGATCTGCGAGGGTGCTGGCGAGTGTCCTCATAGTTCATGATCTTCCTACTCTCAGGTAACTGCTTACCCGTACAAGAGGTACAGGCAGACAGCTATCCTGAGAGTCTGAAGGGGACTGATTATAGGTTGAATGATCCACAGGCTGCTTAGATATATGCACATTTTTTTTTTTTACCTGCAATTCCAACGGCCAGAATAAAATTAATATTCTGGCCAATGTAATCCATTAACACCAAAACACATCTAAAACACGTGTGCAATATGTGGCTTCGGGTATTTTTTTTATATTTTTTTTTCAAGCAGCCTGTCTCACACCAGGAGTTCTATAGCATTTAGAGGAGAAAAGTAAATGCTGTGTGTGCGCGCATGAGACCATATTGGCAGACTTACCTTGTAAACAATCCCCTCCGGCGCTGTGATGTCATCAATCCCCTCCGGCAAGTCTACCTTCTTTAGGTCTTCTTCCAGGTTTACAGTCTCCTGCCTCTAGATTGGCCCGGCTGAGATGAAGTAACCCCTTGCACATGCAGGCGGTAGTTACTTTGTGTCGGCACACAACTGTACCAGGGCTATACACTGGTCTGCATGCGCAGGGCTCAGTGTAAACAAACACTGCCAGGCAGAGCAAAGACACTACTTGTCAGCAGGCTTTAGATCCTCTCTTTGGGAAGAACAGTTAACCCCTGTAGTGCATTGGAGGAGCTCTGCAAGGATCTTTCTTACAAAAACCCCAGAGCTCAGCTCCAACCCTTCCATGCAAAAACACACTTTACATTAACTTTTTGTGACAGCACTTCCACCTCTGCCAAACACCACACTCCCTCGTTAATTACATTGAACTCTGCACATTGCCCCCAAAAACAGGCGTGAAATGACATCATCACAAAGGTAGTTACGTCACACCTGGGTACGCAAGATGAACTGCCTCTGTCTGTCTCCCAGGTCGCATATAAGTTCATACGGACGGGACCTCCTGTGGCCGGGGCGGGGCTACTAACAGGTACGTCGCCGCCTACCGCGGAACCCCCAGGCACCGCGATGACGGTGGCCCCCAAGGGCCCCGCAGACACAGGGCGCTCGGACATGGCGAAAACACCAGAGGAGATTGAAGTGACGACCAATCGCAGGAGGAGGAGGAGCACTCGTGACGGAATAGGGCGCAGCCAATCACTAAAGAGCGTCGCTTACAGCGTGCGCTTTTTACTTTCCTCCACCAATTAGCGGCTATTACGGGCGAGGCTTACTTCCGTGACATCGGATTTGCTTGGACCAATGAGAGCAGAGTACCTGCAGGCGGCAGCTGGCGACTGGAAACGCCTACAATGGGCGGAGTAGGAATAGGAATTGGTATAAAGTGAGATGGTATAAATGGAGGTGGCGTGTGTGGTGGGATGACGGACGTTGTCGATTCTGTAGAATGTATGTGATACACGGGAAGAGCTATATAGAGGGTGCCCTCACTCAGCCATGTTTAAAGATAAAGCGTTTTTTCATAGCGCCAAGCTTCCTGAGAGAGGAACAGGGGACATATTAACCACTTCTGCTCTGCAGCCATTTTTTTTTCATTTTTTGGCACACGTAAAAATTAGCATTTTTGGCCAATAAATCACTTTAACCCCCAGAACATTATATATTTTCTGAAAGCAGAGGCCTTGTAGAATAGAAAGATATTAGTTGAACTTTTTTATATTGGATTAATATTTGCACAACTGTATATTTTCGGAAAAAATATTGTTAAATGAATTTTAGTGTACACATAATATGATACCCAGCTTTTGGGGAAATACAGTATCTCACAAAAGAGATGTACTCACATTTTTGTAAATATTTTATTCTATCTTTTCATGTGACAACACTTAAAAAATGACATTTTGCTACAATGTAAAGTAGTGAGTGTACCGCTTGTATAACAGTGTAAATTTGCCGTTCACTTAAAATAACTCAACACACAGCCATTAATGTCTAAATCGCTGGCAACAAAAGTGAGTACACCCCTAAGTGAAAATGTCCAAATTGGGCCCAAAGTGTCAATATTTTGTGTGGCCACCATTATTTTCCAGCACTGCCTTAACCCTCTTGGGCATGGAGTTCACCAAAGCTTCACAGGTTGCCACTGGAGTCCTCTTCCACTCCTTCATGACGACATCACAGAGCTGGTGGATGTTAGAGACCTTGTGCTCCTCCACCTTCCGTTTGAGGATGCCCCACAGATGATTAATAGGGTTTAGGTCTGGAGACATGCTTGGCCAGTCCATTAGCTTTACACTCTGCGTCTTTAGCAAAGGCAGTGGTCATCTTGGAGGTTTGTTTGGGGTTCTTATCATGTTGGAATACTACCCTACGGCCCAGTCACCGAAGGGAGGGGATCATGCTCTGCTTCAGTATATCACAGTACATGTTGGCATTCATGGTTCCCTCAATGAACTGTAGCTCCCCAGTGCCAGCAGCACTCATTTAGCCCCAGACCATGACACTCTCACCATCATGCTTGACTGTAGGCAAGACACACTTGTCTTTGTACTCCTCACCTGGCTGTCGCCACACACGCTTGACACCATCTGAGCCAAATAAGTTTATCTTGGTCTCATCAGACCACAGGTCATGGTTCCAGTAATTCATGTCCTTGTCTTCAGCAAACTGTTTGTGGGCTTCCTTGTACATCATCTTTAAAAGAGGCTTCCTTCTGGGACGACAGCCATGCAGACCAATTTGATGCAGTGTGCGGCGTATGGTCCGAGCACTGACAGGCTGACACCCCACCCCTTCAATCTCTACAGCAATGCTGGCAGCACTCATACGTCTATTTCCCAAAGACAACCTCTGGATATGACGCTCAGCAATGCACTCAACTTCTTTGGTCGACCATTAGGGATGAGCCGAACACCCCCCGGTTCGGTTCGCACCAGAACCTGCGAACGGACCGAAAATTCGCACGAATGTTAGAACCCCATTGACGTCTATGGGACTCGAACGTTCGAAATCAAAAGTGCTCATTTTAAAGGCTAATTTTCATGGTATTGTCCTAAAAAGGGTTTGAGGACCCAGGTCCTGCCCCAGTGGACATGTATCAATGCAAAAAAAGTTGTAAAAACGGCCGTTTTTTCGGGAGCAGTGATTTTAATGATGCTTAAAGTAAAAAAAAAAAAAGAGTGAAATATTCCTTTAAATATCGTACCTGGGGGGTGTCTATAGTATTCCTGTAAAGTGGCGCGTGTTTCCCGTGCTTAGAACAGTCCCTGCACAAAGTGTCTTTTTTAAAGGAAAAAAGGTAATTTAAAACTGCTTGCGGCTTTAATGTAATGTTGGGTCCTGGCAATATGGATGAAAATCAGTGAGACAAACGGCATGGGTACCCCTCCAGTCCATTACCAGGCCCTTTCGGTCTTGTATGGATATTAAGGGGAACCCCGCACCCAAATTAAAAAAAGGAAAGGTGTGGGGCCTCCAGGCCCTATATACTCTGAACAGCAGTATACAGGCGGTGCAAACAAGACAGGGACTGTAGGTTTGTTGTTAAGTAGAACCTGTAATTTTGAACGGGTACATTTTTAACGTGTTTAGCTCCAGCCAAAAAAATATTTTTTAAGCTTTTTGGAAAACATCACCCCTGTGACATTTGTTTTGCTGTCTGTGCTCCTCTTCAGAAGATTGAACCTCACTTTTTGTCCCAATGACAAATGTTTTTTGAAAATGTGGGTTTTTTTGTGAAACAAAGATTGGTGATAAAGCATCAGTGGAAAGGAGAAATAAAATAAATGCCCTATATACTCAGCAGAAATTTGGGCCTTTGGTGTTGTTGTGGCCACAACACTGTAAGCTCTCACAGGGCCCTGCTGTGAAATATTAGATCGAGAATTGTAATTACATGCCCCTGTTGAACAGGGGCTGAAAAATTGGGCCTTTGGTGGTGGTGCTTGTGCCACAACACTGTAAGTCCTCACTCGCTCTTGGTGGGCGCAGAAACGGGCCCTGGTGTGAAATATTAGATCAAGAATTGTAATTACATGCCCCTGTTGAACAGGGGCTGAAAAATTGGGCATTTGGTGGTGGTGGTGGTGCTGGTGTCACAACACTGTAAGTCCTCACTCGCTCTTGGTGGGCGCAGAAACGGGCCCTGCTGTGAAATATTAGATCAAGAATTGTAATTACATGCCCCTGTTGAACAGGGGCTGAAAAATTGGGCCTTAGGCACTGGTGCTGGTGCCACAACACTGCAACCCCTCACAGATACTCTAGTTGGAACGCAGGAACGAGCCCTGCTGCAAAGTATTGCATCAAAAATTGTAATTACATGCCCCTGTTAAACAGGGGCTGAAAAATTAGACCTTAGGCACTGGTGCTAGTGCCACAACACTGCAACCCCTCACAGATACTCTAGTTGGAACGCAGGAACGAGCCCTGCTGCAAAGTATTGCATCAAAAATTGTAATTACACGCCCCTGTTAAACAGGGGCTGAAAAATTGGGCCTTAGGCGCTGGTGCCACAACACTGCAATCCCTCACAGAAACTCTAGTTGGAACGCAGGAACGAGCCCTGCTGCAAAGTATTGCATCAAAAATTGTAATTACACGCCCCTGTTAAACAGGGGCTGAAAAATTGGGCCTTAGGCACTGGTGGCGGTGCCCAGAACCAAAAATGTTCTTACAAGCTATCAGCGTGATCATTGAGGAGGAAGAGGATAATTACTCAGGATAGTCACTCAGCATCAGCATAGGCAGTCTTTGAAGGGATCTGAGATTTCAAAAAAAATTATTCGGTTACATCAGCATCAGGTGCTTGGTAGCTGGTGGTGATCCAAGACTGATTCATCTTTATGAAGGTCAGTCGATCGACCGAGTCGGTGGACAGACGCACCCTGTGATCAGTTACAAAGCCTCCAGCAGCACTGAATGTGCGTTCCGAAAGAACGCTGGATGCAGGACAGGCCAGTAGCTCAATTGCATACTGTGCAAGCTCTGGCCAGTGATCCATCCTCAAGACCCAGTAACCCAGAGGATTTTCGGTGGGAAAGGTGTCCAAGTCAGATCTTGCCCCTAGGTATTCCTGCACCATGTAAAACAGACGCTGGCGATGGTTGCTGGAACCGATCATACCTTGGGGCTGCGGACTAAAAATTTGTCTAAACGCATCGGTCAGACGGCCACCTTCTCCACCGCTCCTTCTTTGACTGACCGAAGCCTCAGCAACACGTTGTCCAGAAACAGGAGTCTGTAACCTCCCAGCCTCTGGGAACGCGTTGCACAGACTTTTCTGCAAGGCCTCCTGAAGATGTTTCATCCTCTGCTCCCTCTGCGACGGCAAGATAAGGTCCGCAACCTTATCCTTGTAAAGTGGATCAAGGAGGGTTGCCAGCCAGTATTGGTCCTTCTCCTTGATACCACGAATACAAGGATCCTTACGCAGGCTTTGCAGGATCAGGGAGGCCATGCAGCGTAGGTTTGCTGAGTCCTCTTGGTCACTAAGGACGACATGGTCCGCAGCCACCTCCTCCCAGCCACGTACAAGTCCATGTGTTTCTTGGGACTGATCCCTTAAAGACTGCTGCTGATGCTGAGTGCCAGGCTCCACCTCCATACTGACACAATCCTCCTCCTCCTCGTCCTCTTCCTGTGTGATTGGCGGGCACGCAGGAACACTGTCTGGATAAAGGGGGCCTTGAGAGCTAAGGAAGTCCTCCTCTTCCTGCTTCTGTTCTGCCTCAAGTGCCCTGTCCATTATTCCACGCAGCGTGTGCTCCAACAGGTGGACAAGGGGGACAGTGTCACTGATGCATGCACTGTCACTGCTCACCATCCTCGTGGCCTCCTCAAATGGTGACAGGACAGTGCATGCATCCCTGATCATGGCCCACTGGCATGGGGAAAAAAAACAAGCTCCCCTGACCCTGTCCTGGTGCCATAGTCGCACAGGTACTCATTGATGGCCCTCTGCTGCGTGTGCAGCCGCTGCAGCACGGCCAACGTTGAGTTCCACCTGGTGGGCATGTCACAGATTAGGCGGTTCTTGGGCAGGTTAAACTCCTTTTGGAGGTCCGCCAGCCAAGCACTGGCATTATATGACCGGCGGAAATGCACACAGACTTTCCTGGCCTGCCTCAGGACATCCTGTAAGCCCGGGTACCTGCCCAAGAACCGCTGCACCACCAAGTTAAGGACATGAGCCAAACAGGGCACATGGGTCATTTGTCCCTGTCGGAGGGCAGAGAGGAGGTTGGTGCCATTGTCGCAAACCACCATTCCTGCACAATCATTAGTAGTGGCATTTTGGAGGCGTGGTGGCAGAACAACCTCCAACACTACTGCACCTTGTCCTGCATCCTTCCCAGCTGCCAGCAGAGTCACCCAGTGCGCGGTGAAACTTAGGTAACGTCCCTGTCCATGCCTGCTGGACCATGAGTCAGCGGTAATATGCACCTTACCGCTGACCGCCCTGTCCAGCGAGGCATGGGCATTGCCTTCCACATGCCGGTAGAGAGCCGGAATCGCCTTCCGTGAGAAAAAGTGGCGTTTGGGTACCTGCCACTGAGGAACCGCACATTCCACAAACTCAGGGAAGGGGGCAGAGTCTACCAACTGAAAAGGCAGCAGTTGAAGTGCTAGCAATTTTGCCAAGCTAGCATTCAATCGCTGGGCATGTGGATGGCTGGGAGCGAACGTCTTTCGGCGGTGCAGCAGCTGGGGCAGGGAAATTTGCCTGGTACAATCTGACGTCGGTGTACCAAAAGCAGATTGCCCACAAGTACTTGGCTGTGACACACCTAATTCTACACCTTCATTCCTCTCAGTGCAGGTCTCAGAGAGGACTGAAGGTATAGTGGGGTTGGAGATCTCAGCTGATGAGGAGCAAGGAGAGGTCCTCTTTGTTCTTTGGTGTGGGTCTTTTAGATACGCTTGCCAACGAACTGCATGGCAGGTCAACATATGTCTGGTCAAGCATGTGGTGCCCAAGCGGGAGATGTTTTGGCCACGCGAGATACGCTTGAGACATATGTTGCAAATAGCAGCGGTGCGATCGGATGTACTCGTCTCAAAAAAGGCCCACACCAAAGAACTTTTTGAATAACGCGCAGACACTGCAGCGCCCTGCACATGCGGAGCTTTGGGGTGTGATGCAGTCAGTGTGCTGCCCTTAGGCTGGCCCCTGGAGGGCATCCTGCCTCATTGGTGATGTGCCTCCTCCGCCTCTCTCCTATCAGGCACCCACATTGAGTCAGTGACCTCATCATCCCCTCCCTCCTCATCACTGGAGCAAACCTGGCAGTATGCTGCAGCAGGGGGAGCATGACTGCCAGATTGCTGTCCTTCTTGGGCACCCCCTCTGTCCGTGCTCACGTTACTGCCTTCATCTAGCTCAGTATCATCATCAGAGCCTTCCAAACGCTGGGCATCCTCCTGGAGCATGTACCCAACACTGTGGTCAAACAGTTCGAGGGACTCCTCAGGAGGACATGGTGGGGCTAGGGAAGGAGTCACTGATGACATTGAGCTGAGGGAAGAGGCCGCTGCTTTGCCGGACAAAGTACCCTGAGCATGGGTGAGAGAGGATGAGGACGGCTTGGTCATCCACTCGACCAAGTCTTCCGCAATAAGCTACAAATTATTTTTTGGCGAGCTCTGCACAGTGTTCACCTAAAGCTACCTGTAGAAGGTTGGTGGTGTTTTCCTGATCCTATCGCTTATTGCGGCTCAACATGGCCAGCTGCTGAAAAAAAGGCCAAGCGTGTCCCACGGCCACGTACTGATGAGGATGCACCGTCTCCACGACCAGCACTGTTGCCTTTAGACACAGAGCCTGCTTGCCCTCTTTTATTGGCTTGTGACTGTCTTCATCTCCTTGTTGGCCTTCCAGACATACTAATGGCCAGTAGCTGCACTAAGCTGGGATATATATATATATATATATATATATATATATATATATATATATATATACTGATACTGCAGCTATCCACTGCCTGCCTGTAGTATGAGAACACCACCAACCTTCTGTGCAGAGCTCGCCAAAAAATAACTTGTAGCTTATTTAGCTGCCTGCGGTAGTGATAGGATCAGGAAAACACCACCAACCTTCTACAGGTAGCTTTAGGTGAACACTGTGCAGAGCGCGCCAAAAAATAACTCGTAGCTTATTTAGCTGCCTGCGGTAGTGATAGGATCAGGAAAACACCACCAACCTTCTACAGGTAGCTTTAGGTGAACACTGTGCAGAGCTCGCCAAAAAATAACTTGTAGCTTATTTAGCTGCCTGCGGTAGTGATAGGATCAGGAAAACACCACCAACCTTCTACAGGTAGCTTTAGCTGAACACTGTGCAGAGCTCGCACTACACTAACTTGTAGCTTATTTAGCTGCCTGCTGTAGTAATAGGATCAGGAAAACACCACCAACCTTCTACAGGTAGCTTTAGGTGAACACTGTGCAGAGCTCGCACTACACTAACTTGTAGCTTATTTAGCTGCCTGCGGTAGTGATAGGATCAGGAAAACACCACCAACCTTCTACAGGCAGCTTTAGCTGAACACTATGCAGAGCTTGCAAAAAAATAACTTGTAGGTTTAGCTGAACACTGTGAGGAGGACGCACTACACTAACTTGTAGCTTTAGCGGAACACTGTGCAGAGGTCGCACTACACTAACTTGTAGTTTTAGCTGAACACTGTGAGGAACACGCACTACACTAACTTGTAGCTTTAGCTGAACACTGCAGAGGTCGCCCTACACTAACTTGTAGTTTTCGCTGAACACTGTGAGGAGGACACACTACGCCAACTTGTAGCTTTAGCTGAACACTGTGCAGAGGTCACACTAAACTAACTTGTAGCTTTAGCTGAACACTGTGAGGAGGATGCACTACACTAACTTGTAGCTTTAGCTGAACACTGTGCAGAGGTCTCACTACACTAACTTGTGGTTTTAGCTGAACACTGTGAGGAGGACGCACTACACTAACTTGTAGCTTTAGCTGAACACTGTGCAGAGGTCACACTAAACTAACTTGTAGCGTTAGCTGAACACTGTGAGGAGGACGCACTACACTAACTTGTAGCTTTAGCTGAACACTGTGCAGAGGTCTCACTACACTAACTTGTAGTTTTAGCTGAACATTGTGAGGAGGACGCACTACACTAACTTGTAGCTTTAGCTGAACACTGTGCAGAGGTCGCACTACACTAACTTGTAGTTTTCGCTGAACACTGTGAGGACACACTACACCAACTTGTAGCTTTAGCTGAACACTGTGGGGAGGACGCACTACCCTAACTTGTAGCTTTAGCTGAACACTGTGCAGAGGTCACACTAAACTAACTTGTAGCTTTAACTGAACACTGTGAGGAGGACGCTCTACACTAACTTGTAGCTTTAGCTGAACACTGTGCAGAGGTCTCACTACACTAACTTGTAGTTTTAGCTGAACACTGTGAGGAGGACGCACTACACTAACTTGTAGCTTTGGCTGAACACTGTGCAGAGGTCGCACTACACTAACTTGTAGTTTTCGCTGAACACTGTGAGGAGGACGCACTACACTAACTTGTAGCTTTAGCTGAACACTGTGCAGAGGTCTCACTACACTAACTTGTAATCTTAGCTGAACACTGTGAGGAGGACGCACTACACTAACTTGTAGCTTTAGCTGAACACTGTGCAGAGGTCACACTAAACTAACTTGTAGCTTTAGCTGAACACTGTGAGGAGGACGCACTACACTAACTTGTAGCTTTAGCTGAACACTGTGCAGATGTCTCACTACACTAACTTGTAGTTTTAGCTGAACACTGTGAGGAGGACGCACTACACTAACTTGTAGCTTTAGCTGAACACTGTGCAGAGGTCGCACTACACTAACTTGTAGTTTTAGCTGAACACTGTGAGGAGGACGCACTACACTAACTTGTAGCTTTAGCTGAACACTGTGCAGAGGTCGCACTACACTAACTTGTAGTTTTCGCTGAACACTGTCAGGAGGACACACTACACCAACTTGTAGCTTTAGCTGAACACTGTGAGGAGGACGCACTACCCTAACTTGTAGCTTTAGCTGAACACTGTGCAGAGGTCACACTAAACTAACTTGTAGCTTTAGCTGAACACTGTGAGGAGGATGCACTACACTAACTTGTAGCTTTAGCTGAACACTGTGCAGAGGTCTCACTATACTAACTTGTAGTTTTAGCTGAACACTGTGAGGAGGACGCACTACACTAACTTGTAGCTTTAGCTGAACACTGTGCAGAGGTCGCACTACACTAACTTGTAGTTTTAGCTGAACACTGTGAGGAGGACGCACTACACTAACTTGTAGCTTTAGCTGAACACTGTGCAGAGGTCTCACTACACTGACTTGTAGTTTTAGCTGAACACTGTGAGGAGGACGCACTACACTAACTTGTAGCTTTAGCTGAACATTGTGCAGAGGTCGCACTACACTAACTTGTAGTTTTAGCTGAACACTGTGAGGAGGACGCACTACCCTAACTTGTAGCTTTAGCTGAACACTGTGCAGAGGTCACACTAAACTAACTTGTAGCTTTAGCTGAACACTGTGAGGAGGACGCACTACCCTAACTTGTAGCTTTAGCTGAACACTGTGCACTACACTAACTTGTAGTTTTAGCTGAACACTGTGCAGAGGTCACACTAAACTAACTTGTAGCTTTAGCTGAACACTGTGAGGAGGATGCACTACACTAACTTGTAGCTTTAGCTGAACACTGTGCAGAGGTCTCACTATACTAACTTGTAGTTTTAGCTGAACACTGTGAGGAGGACGCACTACACTAACTTGTAGCTTTAGCTGAACACTGTGCAGAGGTCGCACTACACTAACTTGTCGTTTTAGCTGAACACTGTGAGGAGGACGCACTACACTAACTTGTAGCTTTAGCTGAACACTGTGCAGAGGTCTCACTACACTGACTTGTAGTTTTAGCTGAACACTGTGAGGAGGATGCACTACACTAACTTGTAGCTTTAGCTGAACATTGTGCAGAGGTCGCACTACACTAACTTGTAGTTTTAGCTGAACACTGTGAGGAGGACGCACTACCCTAACTTGTAGCTTTAGCTGAACACTGTGCAGAGGTCACACTAAACTAACTTGTAGCTTTAGCTGAACACTGTGAGGAGGACGCACTACCCTAACTTGTAGCTTTAGCTGAACACTGTGCACTACACTAACTTGTAGTTTTAGCTGAACACTGTGCAGAGGTCACACTAAACTAACTTGTAGCTTTAACTGAACACTGTGAGGAGGACGCACTACACTAACTGTAAATAGTCTAGCTGCCTGACTGTGGTACTAATAGGATCAAAAGAACACCAGCAATTTTCTTCAGGTAGCTGTAAATACTGTAACAAGAGAAGCCTGCCTGTCAGTAGGAAGATAACAGGAACAGATCTAGCTAAACTGAATACAGTGTATATATATATATATATATATATATATATATATATATATATATATATATATATATATCCAAAACCTGGGATGCATATATATACACAATACACTGTAAGTGCAGTTAACTCACTGACTGTCCTGCCTAATCTAGCTAACGCAAATGAAATGACACTGTCTCTCTCTCTCTCTCTAAGCACGCCGGAACACACTACACAGGGCCGCCGTGCAGGCAGACTTATATAGTGTAGGGCGTGTTCTAAACTCCCTGAGCCATAATTGGCCAAAGCCACCCTGGCTACCGACGGCGCTGTGATTGGCCAAGCATGCGGGTCATAGTGCATGCTTGGCCAATCATCAGCCAGCAATGCAATGCCGCAGTGAATTATGGGCCGTGACGCGCCACACGAATTTGGCGCGAATGGCCCATATCATTCGCAATTCAACGAACGATCAAACAGCCGATGTTCGAGTCGAAGACACGAAACACGAAGCTCATCAATATTGACCATTGCAAGGCCTGTTCTGAGTGGAACCTGTCCTGTTAAACTGCTGTATGGTCTTGACCATCATGCTGCAGCTCAGTTTCTTGGCAATCTTCTTACAGCATAGGCCATCTTTATGTAGAGCAACAATTGTTTTTTTCAAATCCTTCTTTTGCCAAGAGGTGCCATGTTGAACTTCCAGTGACCAGTATGAGAGAGTGGGGGAAACAACACCAAATTTAACACACCTGCTCCCCATTCACGCCTGAGACCTTGTAACACTACCGAGTCACATGACACTGGGAGGGAAAATGGCTAATTGGGCCCAATGTGGCATTTTCACTTAGGGGTTTACTCACTTTTGTTGCCAGCGGTTTAGACATTAATGGCTATGTGTTGAGTTATTTTGAGGGGACAGCAAAATTACACTGTTATACAAGCTGTATACTCACTACTTTACATTGTAGCAAAGTGTCATTTCTTCAGTGTTGTCATATGAAAAGATATAATAAAATATTTACAAAAATATGAGAGGTGTACTCACTTTTGTAGCAAAGTGTCATTTCTTCAGTGTTGTCATATGAAAAGATATAATAAAATATTTACAAAAATATGAGAGGTGTACTCACTTTTGTGAGATACTGTATAACAGATGTCGAGTAAATGGATACCAAACATGAAACATAAAATTACAAGCGCCTATGATATCGCAAAAAACGCTAGAACTATTTCCTGGTGCCTCCATGGCAGCATACATGTGATAGAGCTCCGTCTCTACTCCTTCTTCAGGACTAGTGAATAGCATAAATTAAAGGACATAGCTCCTCCCCCAAAATTCTCCTTTTTTTCCTCATACCTCTGGAACTGGTGAAGAGTAGCAGTACGTCCATACCTCTGCAGTCGGCAGCGTCCGCCGGGTTCAGCCTCTCCCGTGCGCAGTCCCTGTTCTTGGGCCGCTATTAGAGCTGATAAGACTGGGAACCCCTTCTGTGGATCTTTTGGGGTCTTGAAGAGTTTCCTTATAGGAACGCAGTCTGCTGACGATTCAAGAACAAACAAATGTTGGTGGATGCAGCAGGAGGATCAGCTTCTTTTTTCGGTCCCCTTGGTCAGGTTAGATTTTTTTCCTTCATTCTTTAAATAAAAGGAGTATAGGTCAGAGAGGGAGAGAGGAGGTATGGTGGTGTCTCTCCTGGATGAACGCGGCGTGTCCCGGGTCTCTGTGCACAGGCGCAACTTGGAATACACAGCGTCCCGCAGGTGTCAGTGGTAACGTTCCGGTGTCCCTAGTGCGTTTGCACGCACGCATAGGGCAGTGAAGCCTCGGCCGCCATCTTTGAGGGAAAGAAACGTTCCAAATCAGTAGTTGCCAGAAGGGGGTTGGGTTAATTAGTTAATTGATTAATTCGTTCATTGATTGAGTTACCACCCCCTCTCCCTTTAAAAATTGGCTCCTTTTTGAGGTCAGGGCTGCTCCTCATAGCCAGTGTGTGCCCTGCAGCTTAAAAAACTTTTACAGCAAACAGGTATGTGTCACTTTTTTCCATTACACTGCTGATATGGGATTGTGTTTGGTCTCTCTTTGGGGTTCTATTTTTTCTTTTTCCATATTTCTTCAGCTGATCCTCCTGCCCATTTCGCCATGAGCCATTCGTCTCGCAGTCAAGATCCTCTTGTGTCTAAAAGGTATGGGATCATCCTTATGTGAGTATAAAAAAAAAAAAACCAGTGCGCCACTCATAACAAACCCTGTTTGTTGCAGCCCTGCTCCCGCCATGCGGTCCAGAAAGTCTTCAAGGCGCTACGATAATGACAACAGCCCTGAGTGAGAGTTACATTATTCACGTGTGCATAAATTAAAAAAAAATAGTCTTTTTCCCGCAACTTGTGTCACAATATAAAATATTCCATGGACTCGACATGCCTCTCAGCAAATAGCTTGGGGTGTCTACTTTCCAAAATGGGGTCATTTGGGGGGGTTTTGAACTGTCCTGGCATTTTATGCACAACATTTAGAAGCTTATGCCACACATCACCCACTCTTCTAACCAAAGCCCTTTCTGACACTTTTTGTTTACATGAAAAAATTATTTTTTTTCGCAAGAAAATTACTTTGAACCCCCAAACATTATATATGTTTTTAAAACAAATGCCCTACAGATTAAAATGGTGGGTGTTTTTTTTTTTCCAAACGCATTTTTTGGGAAAAAACACACTTTTTTAAATTTTAATGCACTAAAACACACTATATTGCACAAATGTTTGATGAAATAAAAAAGATGATCTTAGGCCGAGTACATGGATACCAAACATGACATGCTTTAAAATTGCGCACAAACATGCAGTGGCGACAAACTAAATACATTTTTAAAAGCCTTTAAAAGCTTTTACAGGTTACCACTTTAGATTTACAGAGGAGGTCTGCTGTTAAAATTACTGCCCTCGATCTGACCTTCGCGGTGATACCTCACATGCATGGTGCAATTGCTGTTTACATTTCACGCCAGACCGACGCTTGCGTTCGCCTTTGCGCGAGAGCAGGGGAGGACAGGTGCTTTTTTTTTCTTTATTATTTTTTTTCTTTTTTATCTTATTTTTAAACTGTTCCTTTCATTTTTTTTAAATCATTTTTATTGTTATCTCAGGGAATGTAAATATCCCCTATGATAGCAATAGGTAGTGACAGGTACTCTTTTTTGAAAAAATTGGGGTCCATTAGACCCTAGATCTCTCCTCTGCCCTCAAAGCATCTGACCACACCAAGATCGGTGTGATAAAATGCTTTCCCAATTTCTCAATGGCGCTGTTTACATCCGGCGAAATCTAAGTCATGAAATGCTCGTAGCTTCCGGTTTCTTAGGCCATAGAGATGATTGGAGACATTCTGGTCTCTCATCAGCTCTATGGTCAGCTGGACGAATCACCGGCTGCATTCTCAGGTTCCCTGTTGAGACAGGAGAGCCAGAGAAAAACACGGAAGACGGTGGGGGGGGGGGGCATTCCCTCCCACTGCTTCTAAAAGCAGTCTAGAGGCTAATTAGCCACTAGGATTGCTTTTACATGAAAGCCGACCACTGGCTGAAAAGAATGATACCAAAATGATACCTAAACCTGCAGGCATCATTCTGGTATAACCACTCAAAGTCGTGAATGGCATACAAAATGGTTAACAATAAAACACAGTAAACAGTAAATTATAAAAAATTGCATACCTGAAAAGCAAACATGATAAAACATAATAACAATAAAACATTGCAGAATAGAATACAGTAAAAAAGAGCAGAACAATAGAGAGAGAATAAAGAGAGAGAGAACAATAAAACGACAACTATTTTTTTATTATTTTATATATTTTTTGTGTTTTTTTTACACTTTTTTTTGTAACTGTAACTCTTATAGCTGTAACCGATTCCAGGTTCGGGTCTCCCAAAATGCGATGGCATCTTGGGAGACCCTGTGTTAGTGTGCCTAGTCTGTGCAATGCTGTACGCTATGCTAATACTCAACTAGTGTATGGTAGCGTTCAAAACATTCACCAATGCAAAGACCAGGATTTTCAGGACAGGAGGGAAAATAATAGCAGGTGTCACGCCTATATCCTCACTTGCTGCAGACACAACATCTTTTTTTGGGGGGTTTGTTGGGTAGGGGTACTCGGGAAAGAAAATGCCTCTCATGCAGCCGACTGCATTTGGTTGGGGATGTGAATGGGGGACGTACGGGCGCTGCAGAAGTGGTGGGTTCCCAATTATTAGGATTGGCAAATGCAGCAGGAAGGGCATTATGGGCACGACGGGCCTGTGTTTGTCTTCTTCTTGGTGGCAGCGGGACACTACACTACTCACCAGCTTGAACTGCACTTATGGGACTCGCCACGTCACCAAGTGTTACTGCAGTGCTGGTTTGACTACGACCGGGGTGTACTAGGCCGCTGGAGCTTGCCAGTTCACCAAAACGCTACCAAAAAAACTGTTAGCGACCGCAGGGATCAGGCCTGACTCTGCGAACGCTGCAGTTATGCATTTAGTGTTTTGTAAGTGACAGTGATCGATCGATACTGCACTTGGGTGGGCTGGGCTGGGCCGGGCGGAGGGGCAAAACGCAGGTGCTAGCAGGTATCTGGGCTGATCCCGCTAACACTGCGTTTTTGGGAACCCTAAACTGCTGGGAACACTAGTATAGATCTGATCGGATCAGATATTGATCCGTTCAGATACTATACCACTAAGGGAGGTGTACGGTGCGTGCGTGGGTGTTAGTGCTACTAGCACTAACCTGACGCTGCCTGGGGCTGGTGCTTGCCAGTTCACCAAAACGCTACCAAAAAAACTGTTAGCGATCGCAGGGATCAGGCCTGACTCTGCGAACGCTGCAGTTATGTGTGTTTAGTGTTTTGTAAGTGACAGTGATCGATCGATACTGCACTTGGGTGGGCTGGGCTGGGCCGGGCGGAGGGGCAAAACGCAGGTGCTAGCAGGTATCTGGGCTGATCCTGCTAACACTGCGTTTTTGGGAACCCTAAACTGCTGGGGACGCTAGTATAGATCTGATCGGATCAGATATTGATCCGTTCAGATACTATACCACTAAGGGAGGTGTATGCTGCGTGCGTGGGTGTTAGCGCTACTGGCGCTAACCTGACGCTGCCTGGGGCGACGCAGACCCTATCTGACCCTAAAACCTAAGTTATATCACCGCCAGGCGATCAGGGGGCTAAACCCTTATTCGGTAATAAACGGCGGGTGCCCTGACACTATAAAAAATAAACTAACTAACCAGCGTTACCCGTAACAGTTATACGGTGATCACTGGTGAAAGGGTTAACAAGGGGGCAATCAGGGGGTTAAAACCTTTATTCGGTAGTATATGGGGGTCCCTGACGCTATAAAATACTGACGGCGAACCTATATATTCACCTCCCTAACTAGTGTCACCAGTGACACTAATACAGCGATCCGAAAAACGATCGCTTAGTGACACTGGCAACAGGGGGTGATTAAGGGGTTAAAACATTATTGGGGGGGTTAGGGGGGTACCTTAGACCTAAAGGGGGCTAACACTAACTGCCCTACCACACTGTCACAAACTGACACCAATGCAGTAATCAGAAAAAAAAAATTGCTTGGTGTCAGTGTGACGGGGGGGGGGGTGATCGGGGGGTGATGGGGGGTGTACAGTATGCCTGGCATGTTCTACTGTGTGTGTTGTGCAACTCACTCAGATGTCTTCTCTCCTCAGCGCCGGAACGGAAAATACCGAGCCGAGGAGAGATGACATCATTTCCTCTGCTGCTGTTTACTATACAGCAGCAGAGGAAGAAGCTCATTGGCTGGGAGCGATCGCGAGGGGGGGGCCACGAATGGATGGCCTCCCGCTCCTCGCTCCCAGACAGAAGCCGACTGCCTCGGGCACCGGGGGGGGTCCGATCGGACCCCCCGCCCGCAGGAGGCAGATGACGTACAGATACTTGATTTTGCCTGCCCGTGCCATTTTGCCGCAGTATATCTGCGCGAGGCGGTCGGCAACTGGTTAATGCTCTCTGGACTCTTACCTCAATATGAAGTATATACAGCGTTGGCAATCAGCTTAGCTGGGGGACATCTATGGATCTCCCGACCTTTAGAGACAGTGATAGGCTTTGATTGCTTCTGGAGAGTCGTTGGAGGTGTCAGGGATCTGTCAGCACCAGACCGGCGCATGTGCGTGCGCCAATGCGCCGGCGCACTCCTGCTCAGGCAATTCAGCAATCTCCAGCTGTTGCCGTGCGTCAGCGCGGCGCTCGGGCATGCGCGGCGCGTGTGTGTGCGCGCTCGCATTAGCGCCGTTTTGGCGCCAAGAGGTGCATAAAAGTTCTCCTGTTGCAGAAATGCGCTGCTGTTTCGTCTCAGCTCTGTGGATCTGCTTAACCTGTACCTGATTGATTGATTACCTACTGACCCGGCTTGTCTGGCCATTCCTCCTTCTCCAATCCGACCCGGCCTGCCTGATTCTGCTACTGCATCTACCAATACCGTTGCCGACCTCTGCCTGCCTGCCTGTTCGAGCAACAAAGCATCCAATTTCTGGGACTGATAATCTCTCCAACAGGCATTAAAATGGATCCCCAGAAGGTATCCACTGTGCTGGACTGGCCGGTACCCCTAGACAAGAAGGGAATTCAGCGGTTTATCGGGTTTGCAAACTTTTATAGAAAATTCATCAGCGGATTCTCGGTCATAATTGCACCCATCATGCAGTTGACCAAACAGAATGCCCGTTTTTCCTGGAACCAGTCAGCCCAAGATGCCTTTGAGAATCTCAAAAGACTGTTTACCTCGGCCCCAATCCTCAGCCATCCTGAACTGTCACTACCGTTAATTTTGGAAGTTGACGCTTCTGAAATAGCAGTGGGTGCAATACTATCACAACAAAGGGGCAGCAAAGACCTAATGCATCCTGTGGGGTTTTTCTCCCGTAAACTTTCTCCTGCGGAGAAGAACTACGATGTTGGCGACCGGGAGCTCCTCGCTATTAAAACTGCTCTGGAGGAGTGGAGATACCTGTTGGAGGGAGCTGTGCATCCAGTATTAATATACACTGACCACAAGAACCTAGAGTACTTGAGATCTGCTAAACGACTGAAGCCTCGGCAAGCCCGCTGGGCCCTGTTTTTCTCCTGTTTTTGTTTTCATATAACTTACCGGCCAGGCTCAAAAAATATCAAACCAGATGCATTATCACGCATGCATGACAACCCAAAGGACTCATCCATCCCTGACACCATATTGCCCGCAAACAATTTCCTAGTCCTGCAAACGGATCTACTCTCCCAGATTAAAGAAGCATCCTCTGAGTCATCTAGGCCTACAGGGATTACTCTGACATCCAGAGATGGATTGCTATGGAAGAGGAGTCAAATTTTTGTCCCTGAGAAGGTTCGGATCAAGGTCTTGATGCTTCTTCATGATCATCCACTGGCAGGCCATTTTGGGGTCCGCAAGACCCTGGAACTTGTGCAACGCACATTCTGGTGGCCCAATCTGAAGGACTTTTGTGAGAAATATGTCAGCTCCTGCCCTACCTGCACCCAGAATAAGATGTCTAGGAATCGAGCTTGGGGTCTGTTAAAACCTTTGCCTGTACCTGATGTATGCGAATTCTGCTAAGGGTAGCAGGGACACCCAGTCATCCTGTGTGAAGGAAGTAAAACATCTGATATACTGTTCAAGAGTCTGATTGGTCCTCTCTGTACCTGATACCCTGGAAAATGATTTCCATGGACTTTATAGTAGAGCTTCCATGTTCTGAGGGGTGTTCAGCCATCTTTGTGGTGGTAGACCGTCTAACCAAGATGGCCCACTTCCTTCCTTTAAGGGGAACTCCATCTGCTATTGAAACCGCCCGCATATTAATTAAGGAAATCATCAGACTACATGGAGTACCTGCAAGTATAGTTTCGGACAGAGGGGTACAATTCACCTCACATTTTTGGAGAGCCCTGTGTGAAATCCTAAAAATTGAACTGGCCTTGTCCTCGGCCTATCATCCTCAAACTAATGGACAGACAGAGAGGACCAATCAGACTCTTGAACAGTATATCAGATGCTTTACTTCCTTCACACAGGATGATTGGGTGTCCCTGCTACCCTTAGCAGAATTCGCATACAACAATGCCAAACATTCAGCCACCGGTCAATCTCCTTTTTTCGCCAATTATGGCTTCCATTTAACCTTTCTACCCGATTTCCTTTCAGAATCCTCAGTTCCGGCAGTGCAGAATACAGTGGATTTCCTCAGCCACAACAACCAGATGTTGCAAGAGGCGGTGTCCAAAGCCCAGGCGGACAGCAAGAGAGTCTTCGATCGAAGAAGAAGAGGGGAGTTCAAGTTACAACTTGGTGATCAGGTATGGCTTTCTACCACTAATATCAAGTTAGCATGTCCATCTAAGAAGCTGGCACCTAGATTTATGGGACCTTTCCGGTTAAGAGAAAAATTAATGAGTTTGCCTGATTCTCTCAAGATTCTCCCGGTATTTCATGTGTCTCTGCTTAAACCTGCTATACCTGATCCCTTCCCTGATAGAGGAACTAGACCTCCTGAACCCATCTTAGTAGATGGAAGCGAGGAATTTGAGGTTGAGGCTATTCTTGACTGTAGAAGAAGACAAGGACAAAATCAATTTCTCATTAAATGGAAAGGTTACGGCCCAGAAAGTAACTCATGGGAACCAGACAGCAATGTCCACGCCAGGCGATTAGTCCGCGCCTTCTTCTCTGCCCACCCTGAGAAAAGAAGGCGTGTGGGCATCCGGAGGCTGCCTTTTGGAGGGGGGCAATGTCAGGGATCTGTCAGCACCAGACCGGCGCATGTGCGTGCGCCAATGCGCCGGCGCGCTCCTGCTCAGGCAATTCAGCAATCTCCAGCTGTAGCCGTGCGTCAGCACGGTGCTCGGGCGCGCGTACACGCGCGGGCGCGCGCTCGTTTGCATTAGCGCCGTTTTGGCGCCAAGAGGTGCATAAAAGTTCTCCTGTTGCAGGAATGCGCTGCTGTTTCGTCTCAGCTCTGTGGATCTGCTTAACCTGTACCTGATTGATTGATTACCTACTGACCCGGCTTGTCTGACCATTCCTCCTTCTCCAATCCGACCCGGCCTGCCTGATTCTGCTACTGCATCTACCAATACCATTGCCGACCTCTGCCTGCCTACCGACTCTGCCTCTGCCTACTGTATTAACCGCCTTACTGCCTGCTGACCCAGACTGTTTGACCTTGCCTGTGCCTGCCGTTTGCTGCTGCACCCTCAGCTTCAGCTCCAGTGACTTCTGCATCTGCATCTTCAGTGCTGCAGCCTGCTGCTTCCTGTTATCACCTTACCTGCAGTCCAGCCATCCCTGGAGGGATCTCTACTCTGCTCCAGCTTCAGAGCCTTCATCTCAGCAGGCACTCCTACCCCACTGTGCTCACGAGACCACTGTGCCCACTCCAGTGGCTCTTGAACCAGCGTTGTATGAGAGGTCTTCTCCTACAAGTCAGGCTCACTACCAGGTATCTAACAGGAGGAAACTGAGCCATCTGGTTTCAGTTTTTCCTTGGTCCAGCCATTCGTTGAGACAGTAAAGGACGCCATTGGTTGGGAGGATCCGGAAGAGCCACCTCAAAAGTCAAAGACTTATTTTCCTTTCCTCAAGAGAAAACAATTTTTTTTTCCCGGGAGAGACAAAGGAAATCATAGAGGATGAATGGAACACAACAAAGAAAACGTATTCTTTAGCCCGTTTGTCCAAGTTGTATCCTTTATCTGATGGAGATACACAATCTTTAGGTTGATGCGGCAGTTGTACGGCTAGCATAGAACGTGACTTTGCTGATGTAGGGTTCAACTTCATTCAAGGATCCCCTGGACAGGTGAATTGACTTGGATCTCAAGAGGAGTTATCTAGCTGCAGGAGCAGCTTGCAGACCTGCTATTATTATTATTATTATTATTATACAATATTTATATAGCGCCAACAGTTTACGTAGCGCTTTACAACTTGAGGGTAGACAGTACAAATACAATACAATTTGATACAGTAGGAATCAGAGGGCCCTGCTCACTTAGAGCTTACAATCTAAGAGGGAAGGTTAAGAGATACAAGAGGTAATAGCTGTGGGTGATGTGCTGATTGAGAAGATAAATGTACAGTTGTTAGGTGGGGGCCAGATAGGCTTCTCTGAAGAGATGAGTTTTCAGGGATCGTCTGAAAGTGGATAAGGTAGGGGAAAATCGGACGGATTGGGGAAGAGCATTCCAGAGGATGGGGGAGGCTCTGGAGAAGTCCTGAAGGCGAGCATGGGATGAGGTGACAAGGGAGTTTGAGAGCAGGAGGTCTTGGGAGGAGCGAAGAGAACGATTAGGTTGGTATTTTGTGACTAGGTTAGAGATGTAGCTAGGGGCCAGGTTGTGGATGGCTTTGTAAGTTATAGTTAGTATCTTGAATTTAATTCGGTGACTGAGTGGCAGCCAATGGAGGGATTGGCAGAGGGGTGTAGCAGACGCTGAGCGGTTTGTGTGGTGGATGAGCCTGGCCGCAGCGTTCATGATGGACTGAAGTGGGGATAGCCTATTTAGAGGTAAACCAATGAGGAGGGAGTTGCAGTAGTCAAGGCGGGAGATGACCAGGGAGTGGATTAGAAGCTTTGTGGTGTCATTGGTTAGGAAGGGGCGTATCTTGGAGATGTTGCGAAGACAGAGGCGGCAAGCTTTGGATAGTGATAGAATGTGGGGTCGAAAGGTTAGTTCAGAGTCCAGGATTACACCTAGGACCTTGGCGTGGGGAGATGGGTTGATAGTTGAGCCGTTGATCTTGACAGGGAGATCAGGGGAAGTGGCACCTGAGGGAGGAAATATCATGAGCTCGGTTTTGGATAGGTTGAGTTTGAGAAAGTGATGTGACATCCAGGCTGATATGTCTGCTAATAAGTTGGTAATGCGTGAGGAGACAGATGGAGAGAGCTGGGGGGTGGAGAGATAGATTTGGGTGTCATCAGCGTAGAGATGATATTTAAAGCCGTGGGAGGCAATCAATTGACCCAGGGAGGTGGTGTAGATTGAGAAAAGGAGAGGTCCGAGAACAGAACCTTGGGGGACCCCGACGGAAAAAGGAAGAGGAGAAGAGGAAGTAGAGTTGTAAGTGACACTGAAGGAGCGGTGGGATAGGTAGGATGAGAACCAGCGAAGAGTACAGTCACGGAGACCAAAGGAGTGGAGTTTTTTGAGGAGGAGGGGGTGGTCCACTGTGTCAAAGGCAGCAGAGAGGTCCAGGAGAAGTAGTACAGAATAGTGTCCATTGGCTTTAGCCATTAGTAGGTCATTTGAGAGTTTAAGGAGAGCAGTTTCCGTGGAGTGTTGAGGGCGAAAACCGGACTGAAGGGGATCAAGAAGTTTATTCATGGTCAGATGGTCGCTTAATCGGTTGTAGACCAGTCTTTCAAGAAGTTTGGAGGAGAAGGAGAGTAAGGAGATGGGACGTAAGTTGTTGAGATTGGTGGGATCCAGTGAGGGCTTTTTTAGTATGGGGGTGACTAGCGCATGTTTTAGAGAGTTTGGGAAGATGCCACAAGAGAGGGAGAGGTTGAAAATGTGAGTTAGAGAGCGTAGAATCGAGTCAGAGGGTGAGCGTAGCATTTGCGAGGGAACAGGATCCAGGGGGCAAGTGGTTAGATGAGTGCTAGATAAAAGTTTAGCAACCTCAGTAGTAGTAGCAGGGTTGAATGAGGGAAGTAATGATTGTATCTGTGGACATGGAGTGTTGCATGGGGGAGGTTTTTGCGCATTGGCGATCTCCTCATGAATTGTATCAATCTTAGTTTTGAAGTGATTGGCAATCTCCTGGGCAGTGAGTGAGTTGGTGGGTGGAGGCAGTGGAGGACAGAGTAGAGTGTTGAAGGTAGAGAAGAGTTGACATGGACTGGATGAGAAGGTGTTGATGAGTGTGATAAAGTAGGTCTGTTTGGCAGTGTGAAGGCAGGAGTAGTATTTTAGGAGGGCAGATTTATATTGTGTGAAGTCTTCCTGGGTCTTAGTCTTATGCCACAGGCGCTCAAGAGCGCGGCTACGTTTTCTGAGACTTCTGGTGTCATCTGTTTGCCAGGGTTGTAGCAGTCGGGGCCTAATTCTGCGTGTAGTGAGGGGGGCCAGCTTGTCTAGGGAGGAAGACAGTGAGCTGTTGTAAACGAAAGTAGCTAGGTTGGGACAGGACAGGGGGGAGATTTTGTCATAGAGGTGATCAGTAGCAGAGTAGAGAAGAGAAGGGTTGAGGTGGCGAAGGTTTCTGCGTGTAACTGTTAGGCGGTTGGAGGGAGAAGAGGTGGAAGACAAGGAGAGAGCAAAACTAATAAGGTGGTGATCAGAGAGTGGGAGTGGATTGTTGGAAAGGTTGCACGGAGTGCACAGATAGGAGAAGGCAAGGTCAAGGGTGTTGCCATTGGAGTGGGTAGGAGCCTGTATCCATTGCTTCAGGTCAAGCGATGAGGTTAGACTGAGAAGTTTAGAAGTAATAGTAGTGTTAGTGTTGACAGGGATGTTGAAGTCCCCAAGAATAATTGTGGGGATTTCAGAAGAGAGAAAGTAGGGTAGCCAGGCAGAGAAGTCATCAAGAAAGGCTGATACCGGTCCAGGGGGCCGGTAGATGACAGCAATTCTTAGAGAAATGGGAGAGAAAAGACGAATGCAGTGTGCCTCAAAAGAGGAGAGTATCAGAGAGGGAGGTGGGTGAAGAACCTGATAGGTGCTGCATGGAGCTAGAAGGATTCCCACTCCACCTCCCTTCCGTCCACTTGGTCTGGGGGAGTGAGTCCAGAGAAGGCCCCCATGGGAGAGGGAAGCAGGAGAAATAGTATCCGATTCATGAAGCCAGGTTTCAGTAATGGCAAGTAGGTTAAAGGAATTTGTGATGAAGAGGTCGTGGAGGGCGGTGAGTTTGTTGCAGACAGAACGTGCATTCCACAGGGCACAGGAAAAAGGGGGGCTGGTATTGGAAAGAGGAATAGAGACCAAGTTCTGTGGGTTGCGGCTCCTGCCAGAGGGTGTAGGGGGATGGGAGCAATGGGCAATGACAGATGATGGTGGCCCAGGGTTTGGGGATATGTCACCAGAGATTAGGAGAAGCAGGAGGGTGAGGGAGGTAATGTGGGACTGTGATTTATGTGAAGGGGCATGTTTCAGAGTACTGGAGGTTTTATTAGTGTATGGATGTAGAATGAGCGAGAGTTGGTAAGAGCAGTAGTAGGGGGAAGACAGAAGGCAGGGTGATATGTATAAGCAGGCGGGTGGAGAGGGGGGGTGAAGGTAAGAGAGTTTGAGGAGAGAGGTCAGGAGTGTCAGAAGTAGTGGTAGAGAGTGCATGTTACAGAGTGGAAGGAGAGCTTAAGAGAGAGACAGGGTCACCTGTAGTCTGTTAGCTGCTTTCCAGTGCAGATTGCTTTAATTGTTTGCTTCGTGCAATCGCTGAAGTGCAGAGAATGAAGTGCATATCACTTGTAGAAAGAATCACTTAGAGATAGAAGCCTTAAGGATAGAAGCCCCTGCAATGTGCACCCCCCAGCAATGTGCTGACCCCTTAAGGATGCTCAAATATATACTGTTATAGGGGTGGGGTTGAAGTTCGTTAATTAATCATGAGTGACTATAAGAGTGCCTAGCAATCAAAGTGAACTTTTTGCTTCAAAAGTCAGAATAGCAAGAGGCCAAGACAAGATCAACACATAAAACTTAGGTAAGACAGTCCAGAAAAACAAATAATGTCATGGTTGTTCGCACAGGGCAACAGATAGAGAAGGCCACATACCAGAGACACACACACACAGAGACAGCAGGCAGATTCCAATTTCAGTTAACGGTGGAAGATGTGGATGAGCTGACACATACCAGAGACACACACACACAGAGACAGCAGGCAGATTCCAATTTCAGTTAACGGTGGAAGATGTGGATGAGCTGACACATACCAGAGACACACACACACAGAGACAGCAGGCAGATTCCAATTTCAGTTAACGGTGGAAGATGTGGATGAGCTGACACATACCAGAGACACACGCACACACAGAGACAGCAGGCAGATTCCAATTTCAGTTAACGGTGGAAGATGTGGATGAGCTGACACATACCAGAGACACACACACACAGAGACAGCAGGCAGATTCCAATTTCAGTTAACGGTGGAAGATGTGGATGAGCTGACACATACCTGTAAAGAGACAGAAGGAATGATCAGGTGAGGCAGAGAATGAAGTGCATATCACTTGTAGAAAGAATCACTTAGAGATAGAAGCCTTAAGGATAGAAGCCCCTGCAATGTGCACAATGTGCTATTGCACTAACATCTGTTTCTAACGCTATTGGGTCATGGACAGAAAACATAGAAGCAGCCCTCCGCTAGGATGTCCCCAAGGACGATATAATCAAAGCTCTGGAGGATCTTAAGTTGGTGGCGGATTTTGTGGGTGAAGCAGCCATTGACACGGTCCACTGTTTGGCCAATTCAATGCTACACTCGGTTATGACAAAAAGGGCCCTATGGCAGAAACCATGGATGGCTGATCTTGTGTCAAAACAGAATTGGTGCAAAATTCATTTTTTTGGCAAATGCCTCTTTGAAGAAAGGCTGGATAACAGGAGGAAAATCCGGCTTGCTTCCTCAGGACAGGAAGGTCTGGAGAACAAGAAATTATTTATCTTGTTTCCGGAGGTCAAGCTACAGAGATTTTAGGCACTTTCTCGCCCCTTTAAGGACAACAAGAGATCGTGGCGAGGCACTCAGTCATCCTTTCTGGTTGCCAGAAAGAACAAGACACTCACTACTCCCCAGGAGGGGACAAAGTCTTTTTGACCCCAGAGGGGCGGAGACGCCCCCAGTAGGAGCCCGACTAAAACATTCTTCCCAGTCTGGGCTGCCAGGTGCAAGAACCCATGGGTCCTATCAACAATTTGATACCGACATTTCTGGACTTTCTTTCATCAGCCTCCACACACATCCTTCAAGGAAACCCAGATTCCAGCCTCCCTGGAGAAAGCTCTGGCCTTAGGTCAGTTTATGAAGTCGCTACAGCTTCAGGGAGCTGAACGTTTTACAGGTTTCTATTCCACCCTCTTCCTGGTACAGAAGAAAACGGGCGACTGGAGGCCTGTAATAGACTTGAGACTCAACAAATACATTCATCTCAAGAGTTTCAAGAAGGAGTCACTGCAGAAAATCATTCAAGTCATACAACCAGGAGATTGGTAGATATCAGTAGACCTGCAGGACGCCTACCTTCATGTCCCTATCCTACCATCTTTCCAAAATGATCTAAGGTTCGCAGTGGGTCATGTCCACCTGCAATTCCAGGCTCTACCCTTCGGGCTGTGCACCTCCTCTCGGGTGTTTACGAAGGTGCTAATATCCGTCCTGGCCCCTCTAAGGGAGAGAGGGTTAAGAATTTATTATTATCTGGACGACATCCTATTGTTATCAAACAATCTGGATCAACTTATAGCCCACAGAGAGATACTTCTACAGTCATTGTCATATCTAGGTTGGTTAGTGAATCACCGGAAGAGTCAGCTGATCCCAACACAACAAATTATTTACCTAGGAGCAATGTTCAATACAGATCTGGCCACAGTCTCTTTACCTTAACAGAAGATGGAGGGCATCATTCAAAAGATATTGAAGACCATACAGAAGTCCCACTTGACAGCCTCGCAATGTTTGAGCCTCATAGGCACAATGTCTTCCTGTATTCCTCTGGTCCCGTGGTCTCACTGACATCTGAGACACTTCCAGACAGGTTTTCTAGTACAATGGAAAAAGCATTGTCTATCTCAGACAATTCTGTTGTCAACACTGATGTCCAGGCGCATGCACTGGTGGACTAGGCCCAAAAACCTCTCCGGTCTTCTCTTAAGTTCCCATTCTTGGACCACAATTACATCAAATGAGAGTGGTCAGGGGTGGGGTGCCCATTGCAGAGAAGTCAGGATCCAGGGGAAATGGTCCTTTTCCACCAGGGGGATAGTATGCAATGTATTGGAAATCAGAGCAGCTTTTCTAGCTTTAACTTCATTTGCACCCCAAATCAAGGGACAGAGGGTGCTTCTGCGCCTGGACAACAGACTGCAGTTTCATATCTTCAGAAACAAGGGGGCACCCACAGCAGGGCGCTTCTGAGGGAAGTGGAACCTATAATGGTCTGGGCCGAAAGGAACCTGGTGGACCTCAGAGCAATTTACTGTGTCTCCCAGGCAAGATGAACACAGAGGCAGACGTCTTATCGAGGAGATATGGGCACAACAACGAGTGGTCACTACACCCCCATGTGTTTTATCAGATTTCCCATCTATGGCAGATCCCACAGGTTGGCCTTTTTTGCTTCCCAGGAGAATTCCAAGCTCAGAAGATTTTTTTCTCACCTTCCACACCCACAAGCGCAGGGGGTAGACGCGTTATCGTGTCCTTGGAACTTCAAGACGGCCTACGCCTTTCCTCCTCGTCCGCTCATCTCGAAGTTTCTCATCAGACTCCTAAGGGAACCAGTTCAAATACTGGCAGTATTACCTTATTAGTGTGAATCCTCCTATCAAGATTCCCTCCTTCCCGCAGTTGTTGACCCAGGGCCAGATCCACAAAAACTGGATCTTCAAGCATGGAGGTTGAAAGGAGGAGGTTTGAGCTGTTAGGATGTTCCCAGGAAGTCATATCCACCTTGCTGAAAGCCAGGAAACCAGCAACCAATGCAATGAATCTAACATTTGGGACAAGTTCCTATCTTATGCCACAGGAAAGGGATTGGATCCAGTCTCTCCTACTACTGTTGCTATTTTGAAGAAACCCACGTCACAAGCGGGTGAAACATGTCGGTGTGTGTGCCTACACATGCCCTCTGCCGATAGCCAACTTGGGCTTTTCATCACTCTTTAGCCCTCATCCTATCTCAGCAAACTGGAAATCCACAAACAACTGAAAACTGGAAGTAAATGGCCAGGCGGCCCCATGCTGGTTTTGAGTGGATAACATCCTGTGCGTGTCACCAGGACTAGGAATACAGAGATTTGCATCCTGCACACCTGTGGACCCCTGCAAAGGACTCTGGATTCACCACCTTGTCGCTGCAATTGAGGACCAATCTAATATCGTCTAAACAATGAGTCTCTTTTCAACTGGTATATCCAGCAAGCAATCACAGCCTGAACATTTTTTTTTTTGGCTCTGTGTTTTGACTCAGCTGACTATATTTTCCTATGCAACCTATATGCAGTGCTATCTTTAATGTTTCATGGAAACATGGTGCTGAATGACTAACAGGCTTGTTGTGGATCTATTGTTTCTCCTTGACTCAAGTCGCATGCTTGCATCACAGCGTGCTGCATTTTTTTATTATCTCTATGATTGACAGTGCTACATGCAGAAATCAAACCTGTCTTGTTCACTAACTATCAGGGATACTTTCTAGCCAGAATTGCATTTATTTGTCTGAGATAACCAATGCTTTCTTCAACATTGTAAAGACTTAATGCAGCAGCTCTATAGGCATATAGGGAGTCTGGAGGTCCATGGTTAAGCACAATACGGGTACCGACTTGTGCTACCAAGGTTTCCCGGAACTCACCTCACCTAAACACATTATATATTAAGTCACACTTAATGACTTGAGATGATTGACACGTGTAGATGACTGGGATATGGCTGAGCTCATGGGCATGCGTTTTTTAGTGACAACGTTGTCAGTTTTTGCCTTATGCAATCTCCTATTGTTTATGCTTTCCTTTCAATGATTAAAATGTTTTTCTACTAATTGTTCTAATAAAGTTATATCAGGTTAAACCGCAGTTTATTCCTTTTCCTTCACTGAAGGTAAGGACACCTTGGGTCCTATTCCCACTCCCCTTTTATTTTGGCTATTTTGAGTTTCCTTAAAACAGGTTTCGATTTGGGTCTCAGCCAGAGTTCCCTTAATCACTTCAGCCCCGGAAGGATTTACCCCCTTCCTGACCAGAGCACTTTTTACAATTTGGCACTGCGTCGCTTTAACTGCTAATTGCGAGGTCATGCAATGCTGTACCCAAACGAAATTTGTGTCCTTTTCTTCCCACAAATAGAGCTTTCTTTTGATGGTATTTGATCACCTCTGCCATTTTTATTTTTTGCGCTATAAACGGAAAAAGACCGAAAATTTTGAAAAAAAATGATATTTTCTACTTTTTGTTATAAAAAAAATCCAATAAACTCAATTTTAGTCATACATTTAGGCCAAAATGTATTCGGCCACATGTCTTTGGTAAAAAAAATGTCAATAAGCATATATTTATTGGTTTGCGCAAAAGTTATAGCGTCTACAAACTAGGGTACATTTTTTGGAATTTACACAGCTTTTAGTTTATGACTGCCTATGTCATTTCTTGAGGTGCTAAAATGGCAGGGCAGTACAAAACACCCCCAAATGACCCCATTTTGGAAAGTAGACACCCCAAGGAAATTGCTGAGAGGCATGCTGAACCCATTGAATATTTATTTTTTTTGTCCCAAGTGATTGAATAATGACAAAAAAATAAAAAAAAATAAAAAAAAATAAAAATTTACAAAAAGTTGTCACTAAATGATATATTGCTCACACAGGCCATGGGAATATGTGGAATTGCACCCCAAAATTCATTCAGCTGCTTCTCCCGAGTACGGGGATACCACATGTGTGGGACTTTTTGGGAGCCTAGCCACGTACGGGGCCCCGAAAACCAAGCACCGCCTTCAGGATTTCTAAGGGCGTAAATTTTTGATTTCACTGCTCACTACCCATCACAGTTTTGAAAGCCATAAAATGCCAAGATGGCACAAAACCCCCCCAAATGACCCCATTTTGGAAAGTAGACACCCCAAGCTATTTGCTGAGAGGCATGTTGAGTCCATGGAATATTTTATATTTTGACACAAGTTGCGGGAAAGTGACAATTTTTTTTTTTTCTTTGCACAAAGTTGTCACTAAATGATATATTGCTCAAACATGCCATGGGCATATGTGAAATTACACCCCAAAATACATTCTGCTGCTTCTCCTGAGTACCGGGATACCACATGTGTGGGACTTTTTGGGAGCCTAGCCGCGTACGGGGCCCCGAAAACCAAGCACCGCCTTCAGGATTTCTAAGGGCATAAATTTTTGATTTCACTCCTCACTACCTATCACAGTTTTGAAGGCCATAAAATGCCAAGATGGCACAAAACCCCCCCAAATGACCCCATTTTGGAAAGTAGACACCCCAAGCTATTTGCTGAGAGGCATGTTGAGTCCATGGAATATTTTATATTTTGACACAAGTTGCGGGAAAGTGACAATTTTTTTATTTTTTTATTTTTTTTGCACAAAGTTGTCACTAAATGATATATTGCTTAAACATGCCATGGGCATATGTGGAATTACACCCCAAAATACATTCTTCTGCTTCTCCTGAGTATGGGGATACCACATGAGTGGCATTTTTTGGGAGCCTAGCTTCATACGGGGCCCCGAAATCCAATCACCGCCTTCAGGATTTCTAAGGGCGTAAATTTTTGATTTCACTGCTCACTACCCATCACAGTTTCGAAGGCCATAAAATGCCAAGATAGCACAAAACCCCCCAAAATGACCCCATTTTGGAAAGTAGACACCCCAAGCTATTTGCTGAGAGGCATGGTGAGTATTTTGCAGCTCCCATTTGTTTTTGAAAATGAAGAAAGACAAGAAAAACGTATTTTTTTTTTTTCTTTTTTCAAATTTCAAAAGTTTGTGACAAAAAGTGAGGTCTGCAAAATACTCACTATACCTCTCAGCAAATAGCTTTGGGTGTCTATTTTCCAAAATGGGGTCATTTGGGGGGGGGGGGTTGTGCCATCTGGGCATTCCATGGCCTCCAAAACTGTGATAGGCAGTGAAGAGTGAAATCAAAAATTTACGCCCTTAGAAAGCCTGAAGGCGGTGCTTGGTTTTCGGGGTCCCGTACGCAGCTAGGCTCCCAAAAAGTCTCACACATGTGGTATCCCCGTACTCAGGAGAAGCAACAGAATGTATTTTGGGGTGTAATTTCACATATTCCCATGGCATGTTTGAGCAATATATCATTTAGTGACAACTTTGTGCAAAAAAAATTTGTCTTTTTCCCGCAACTTGTGTCACAATATAAAATATTCCATGGACTCGACATGCCTCTCAGCAAATAGCTTGGGGTGTCTACTTTCCAAAATGGGGTCATTTGGGGGGGGGGTTTGAACTGTCCTGGCATTTTATGCACAACATTTAGAAGCTTATGTCACACATCACCCACTCTTCTAACCACTTGAAGACAAAGCCCTTTCTGACACTTTTTGTGTACATGAAAAAATTATTTTTTTTTGCAAAAAAATTACTTTGAACCCCCAAACATTATATATTTTTTTAAAGCAAATGCCATACAAATTAAAATGGTGGGTGTTTCTTTTTTTTTTCACACAGTATTTGCACAGCGATTTTTCAAACGCATTTTTTGGGGAAAAAACACACTTTTTTAAATTTTAATACACTAAAACACACTATATTGCCCAAATGTTTGATGAAATAAAAAAGATGATCTTAGGCCGAGTACATGGATACCAAACATGACATGCTTTAAAATTGCGCACAATCGTGCAGTGGCGACAAACTAAATACATTTTTAAAAGCCTTTAAAAGCCTTTACAAGCCTTTACAGGTTACCACTTTAGATTTACAGAGGAGGTCTACTGCTAAAATTACTCCCCTCGATCTGACCTTCGCGGTGATACCTCACATGCATGGTGCAATTGCTGTTTACATTTGACGCCAGACCGACGCTTGCGTTCGCCTTTGTGCGAGAGCAGGGGGGGACAGGGGTGCTTTTTTTTTTTTTTTCTTTATTATTTTTTTGCTTTTTTATCTTATTTTTAAACTGTTCCTTTCATTTTTATTTTTTTTTTAATCATTTTTATTGTTATCTCAGGGAATGTAAATATCCCCTATGATAGCAATAGGTAGTGACAGGTACTCTTTTTAGAAAAAATTGGGGTCTATTAGACACTAGATCTCTCCTCTGCCCTCAAAGCATCTGACCACACCAAGATCGGTGTGATAAAATGCTTTCCCAATTTCTCAATGGCGCTGTTTACATCCGGCGAAATCTAAGTCATGAAATGCTCGTAGCTTCCAGTTTCTTAGGCCATAGAGATGTTTGGAGCCATTCTGGTCTCTGATCAGCTCTATGGTCAGCTGGCTGAATCACCGGCTGCATTCTCAGGTTCCCTGTTGGGACAGGAGAGCCAGAGAAAAACATGGAAGACGGTGGGGGGGGGGATTCCCTCCCACTGCTTGTAAAAGCAGTCTAGAGGCTAATTAGCCACTAGGATTGCTTTTACATGAAAGCCGACCGCTGGCTGAAAAGAATGATACCAAGATGATACTTAAACCTGCAGGTATCATTCTGGTATAACCACTCAAAGTCCAGCAACATACCAGTACATTGCTGGTCCTTGTTGGGCATACATTGTAAACTTTTTTTCATGCAGCCTGTGGGTTGAATGAAAAAAAGATATTGATCGGTGGGTATGCCCACCATTAGAATACCTCCCTTCATCCACCCACTTCTAATGATGGGCATACATGCACCGTATATATATGCCGAAGCATGGGGGCATCCTCCCGCAAAAGGCAGGAGCAAATCGCTCCTCCACCCACTGCTGCCCCCACGCTTCGGCATATATGCATATATGCTGAAGTATGTACCTGTGGTGGTGAAATCACCTCCGACAGCGCTGGAGTCACGGCTTTATGTATCGTGGGAGCAAACGCTGTTGCTGTCAAGATAAATAAATCCGTGCTGCAACTGAATGGCGTACCTGCTAAGCAAATGATGGTTAACAAAAAAACAAAGTAACATTATAGTATAACAGTAATACTTACCATACCTGCAAAGCAAAATACAAAAAAAAAACATAGTAAAAAATAATACATTTAACGCAACCTGTGCCTACCTAAAATATATATATGCCGAAGCATGGGGGCATACTCCCGCAAAAGGCAGGAGCAGATCGCTCCTCCACCCACTGCTGCCCCCACGCTTTGGCATATATGCTGAAGTATGTAACTGTGGTGGTGAAATCACCTCCGACAGCGCTGGAGTCACGGCTTTATGTATCGTGGGAGCAAACGATGTTGCTGTCAAGATAAATAAATCCGCTCTGCAGCTGAATGGCGTACCTGAAAACAAAAAAGTGGTTAACAATAAAAAAACAAAGTATAAAAAAATTGCATATCTATAAAGCAAACATGATAAAAACATAACAATAAAACATTGCAGTTTAGAATGCAGAACAATAGAGAGAGAATAGAGAGAGAACAATAAAACAACAACTATTTTTGTTTTTTTTTATTTTATATATTTTTTTGTGTTTTTTTCTTTTTTTTTACTTTTTTTTGTTTTTTTTACACTTTT
Organism: Aquarana catesbeiana; assembly: GCF_042186555.1. NCBI lineage: Eukaryota > Metazoa > Chordata > Amphibia > Anura > Ranidae > Aquarana > Aquarana catesbeiana. The sequence continues at coordinate 196,404,184 of NC_133334.1, read as the reverse complement.
TTTTGTAACTTTAACTTTTTTAACTGGTACCAGGTTTGGGTCTCTCAAAATGCGACAGCATCTTGGGAGACCCTGTGAAAGTGTGTCCTAGTCTGTGCAGTGCTGTACCCTACGCTAATACTCCACTAATGTATGGTAGCGTTCAAAACATTCACCAATGCAAAGACCAGGATTGCCAGGACAGAGGGGACAATAATACCGGGTGTCATGCCTAAATCCGCGCTTGCTGCAGATACGACATCTTTTTTGGGGGGTTCGTTGGGTAGGGGTACTCGGGAGGGCATAAAGAAAATGCCTCTCATACAGCCGGCTTACTGCATTTGGTTGGGGAAGGTGTGGTGGAGCACCGTCTGGAAACAGAAGGGCTCTGACGATCTCTTCCTGGAATTTAAGGAAGGATCCAGTCTGTCCTGAAGCTCTGTATAGCACATGAGCGTTCAGCAAAGCCAATTGAAATAAATAAACAGACACTTTTTTGTACCAGCGTCTGGCCTTATGGGCAATTAGGTACGGCGCCAACAACTGGTTGTTGAGGTCCACCCCTCCCATATTAAGGTTATATTCGTGGACACAGAGGGGTTTCTCCACAACACCAGTCGCCGTAGGAATTTTGACCGTCGTGTCTGCATGAAGGGAGGTAAGAACGAAAACATTCTTATTGTCCCTCCACTTCATAGCGAGCAAGTTATTACACTGCAAGCAGGCTCTCTCCCCCAGCCTAAGACGGGAATCTACAAGCCACCGGGGAAAGCCCCGGCGATTAGGTCGCACGGTGCCACATGCTCCAATCTGATGATCAAAAAGGTGTCTAAAAAGTGGCACACTCGTGTAATAATTGTCCACGTACAAGTGGTACCCCTTTCCGAATAAGGGTGACACCAAGTCCCACACTATCTTGCCAGCGCTTTCTATGTAGTCAGGGCAGTTTGTCGGCTCTACGTGACTATCTTTGCCCTTGTAAACCATAAAACTACATGTATAGCCTGTGGCCCTGTCACAGAGCTTATACATCTTGACCCCGTATCTGGCACGCTTGCTGGGAAGGTACTGTTTGAATGACAAGCGGCCAGAAAACTTAACCAGGGACTCATCAACGCAGACAACTTGATGGGGAGTAAACAAGTCTGCAAAACGTTGGTTGAAGTGGTTTACGAGGGGCCGAATTTTGTAGAGCCGATCGTATCCAGGGTCTCCACGAGGACGACAGAGTTCATTGTCGTTGAAGTGCATGAACCGCAAAATCTGCACGTATCGTGCCCTGGCCATGGAAGCAGAGAACAAGGGCGAATGGTAAATTGGGTCAGTGGACCAATATGACCGCAACTCACTCTTTTTATTCAAGCCCATGAGGAGGGAAAGGCCCAGAAAGATCTTAAATTCGGAAACCGTAATTGGTTTCCAATCTCTGGCAAGGGAGGACTGGGGATTAGTGGCGATGTGTTGACCAGCGTATAAATTGCTTTGGTCCACAATAGATCTATAGAGATTTTCGGTGAAAAACAGCGAATAAAAATCCAGTGGCATAAAGTCAACTGTTTCCACCTGAATTCCGGGTTGGCCAGTGAAAGGGGGAAGTACGGGTGCTGCAGAAGTGGTGGGTACCCAATTCAGATTGGCGAATGCAGCAGGAAGGGCACTATGGGCACGACGGGCCTGTGTTCGTCTTCTTGGTGGCAGCGAGACACTACTTGTGCTTGCCACCTCGCCAGCTTGAACTGCACTTATGGGACTCGCCACGTCACCAAGTGTTACTGCAGTGCTGGATGTACGACCAGGGTGTACTAGGCCGCTGGTGCTTGCCAGTTCACCAGAAGGAATAGCGGCACTAGTACTTCTCTGCTCCATACGAGAGCCCTGCGGTTCTTGCACTTCAAGGACAGAAGAAGTTCGGGGTCTGGTACGCCTGACCTTAGCAGGGACCACAACTCCGTCGTCAGAGCTATCTGTCATGGAGCCGCTGTCCTCTACAGGATCATATTCTGAGCCTGAATCTGACAGATGAGTGACTTCCTCTTCACTATCTGTCATGCTCAGAAATGTGTAGGCCTCTTCAATAGTGTACCTTCGATTTGCCATTTTGGGCTCTAAATTTAGGGGTACACTAGTGAGACTCACAGGCAAAAAAGCTCCTGACTGTTAGCGACTGATTCAAAACGCTACCAAAAAACTGTTAGCGATCGCAGGGATCAGGCCTGACTCTGCGAACGCTGCAGTTATGTGTGCTTAGTGTTTTGTAAGTGACAGTTATCGATCGATACTGCACTTGGGTGGGCTGGGCTGGGCAGAGGAGCAAAACGCAGGTGCTAGCAGGTATCTGGGCTGATCCCGCTAACACTGCGTTTCAGGGAACCCTAAACTGCTGGGGAGTATAGATCTGATCGGATCAGATATCGATCCGCTCAGATACTATAGCACTAAGGGAGGTGTATGCTGCGTGCGTGGGTTTTAGCGGTACTGCCGCTAACCTGACGCTGCCTGGGGCGACGCAGACCTTATCTGACCCTAAAAACGTAACTTATATCACCGCCGGGCAATTAGGGGGTTAAACCTTTATAAGGTAATAAATGGCGGGTGCCCTAAAACTATAATAAACTATAATAAACTATAAAAAAATAAACTAACTAACCAGCGTCACCCGTAACAGTTATACGGTGATCGCTGGTGAAAGGGTTAACTAGGGGGCAATCAGGGGGTTAAAACCTTTAGCAGGTAGTATATGGGGGTCCCTGTCGCTCTAAAACACTGACAGCGAACCTATATACTGACCTCCCTAACTAGCGTCACCTGTGTCACTAATACAGCGATCAGAAAAACGATCGCTTAGCGACACTGGTGACGGGGGGTGATCACGGGGTTAACCTTTATTAGGGGGGGTTAGGGGGTACCCTGGACCTAAAGGGGGGTACCCCAGACCTAAAGGGGGCTAACCTAACTGCCCTAACACTTATAACTGTCACAAACTGACACCAATGCAAAAAAAAAAAAACTGCTATTGGTGTCAGTGTGACAGGGGGTACAGGGGGGTGATCGGGGGGTGAAGGGGGGTGAAAAGTGTGCCTGCGTGTTCTACTGGAAGTGTAGTGTTGGTGCAACTTACTTGGATGTCTTCTCTCCTCGGCGCCGGATCGAAAAGACCGGCTCGAGGAGAGATGACACCACTTCCTCTCCCTCTGTTTACATTACAGAGGGAGAGGAAGCATTTGATTCGCTGGGAGCAATCGGGAGGGGGTGGCCATCAATGGATGGCCTCCCCCTGACCTCTCATCGCCCGCGAACAAGAGCTGACCGCCTATGGCACCGGGGGGGGTCCGATTGGACCCCCCGCCTGCGGGAAGGCATCACGTATCAGGTACGTTATTTTGCCTGCCCGTGCCATTCTGCTCACGTATATAGGCGTGAGGCGGTAGGCAAGTGGTTAAGGTACAAGTGTCAGCAATCTGCAGCAACCAACACAATGTGGGCAGAAGATCCTCTAGTGGTCACATTTCTCAAGGGTGTACTGAAAATGCATCCTCCAACCAGGCGTTCTTTTCCAAAGTGGGATCTTCCTCTAATACTAGAAGTCTTATCCGCTCACCCATTTGTACTGGTAGATAAAATCTCAATTTGGAATCTAACCTTGAAAACAACCTTTCTCCTGGTTATCACATCCGGCAGGAAGATTTCGGAACTGCACTACCTGGGAGTGGGAAATGAACACATTTCCTTTTTCCCCAGACAGGGTAGAACTTCACCCTCTCCGAGGGTTCACATCTAAAGTCACCACAACGGCAAACCTATCAGAACTATGGGCAATACCAGTGTTCCTGCTAATCAGGAATACAGATCTCTCTCTTCCTCCAGTTAAATCATCCCCCACACAGTTAGAAATCACTCCCTAGGAGCACACTTAACCCTTTGATCGCCCCTGATGTTAACCCCCCTCCCTGCCAGTGTCATTTATACAGTGACAGTGCATTTTTTTTAGCACTGATCATGGTATTAGTGTCACTGGTCCCCAAAAAGTGTAACGTAGTGTCCAATTTGTCCGCCACAATGTCGCAGTCCCACTAAAAATCGCTGATCACCGTCATTACTAGTAAAAATAAAAAATAAAAATGCCATAAAAATATCTCATAGTTTGTAGACGCAATAATTTTTGTGCAAGCCAATCAATATACGCTTGTTAAGCTGTTGGTAGATCCTGGAATTTGTATATTAAATATATTGGAGGAATCTAGCTTGTTGAAAAATACTAAAGATACAATAGCGAGAAGTTTATTCCAGGCACGTAAGTTAATAACACAGAAATGGATCTCTGTTTATCCACCGACAGTGGAGGAATGGAGATCGCAAATAAAAAAAACTATATTAAAAGAGAAAATTACTCTTCTACATAGAAATTGCTGAGGGAAATTTGAAGCTATTTGGAAAAACTGGATGGAGGTCTTGGGCCTCGAAATGTGAGTTGCTATAAAATGGAGGGGGGGATGAGGAGGGGCAAAAGAGAGGTCTACCGGATCTGAGATGGGTGTGTTTTTTGTTTTGTTTTTTGTTTTTGTTTTTTTTTGGGGTTATCTGTGGGGTTATTTTATTTATTGTGTCGTTTTGCTGTACAATCTGGACAATATGAATGTGAAATGTGTCTGTTGTATTAATGTAAGAAAATAGTTTTTGTAATAAAGATTACTGGATTTAATAAGGGAGTTAAGGTCTGGAATGACTACTCTGACACCTCCATCCCTAATAATGCACAAGAAAAGACAAGTAGCCCTGGGACTTGGAATGAGGTGGGAGAGATTTGGCACACGTTCACAAAAAAGTGCAATAAAATCAATTTATTAATTACAAAATGCTGTGTAACCGAATGGGAACAGCAGTGATTGTGCATTACCCGGCATAATAGCCAATGTTTACAGCATGAGTAAGAACAGATATCAATTCATTACAATTATGATGGTCTACATATAACTACATACTATATTTTACATCATTAGTTAACTATATATGTATGAAACACAATAAGCTTAATCAATCTATACACTTGTATATTAATTCCAATTATTTGAATTCACTAACTGACGCTTGAACGTGTGCAAACACTTTTTTTGTGAATGTGTGCCAAATCTCTTCCACCTTATATAGTTAAGGTGCGGCGCTTATACAACAAAGTCCACAGAAACTCAATCCAGGAACAGATATCCAATGCAGTTCAATCAGTGGTGAGCAGGAGGTAGCAGGAGGTAGGTATATGAAACCATCAACGGCACCAATCACACCGCTTACCCTCCTTAATGGGCCCTTATTACAAAGCACACATCAGTATATATAAATATAAATATATATATATCTATATATATATATCTATATCTATATATATATAGATATATATATAGATATAGATATATAGATATATATCTATATATCTATATCTATATATATATCTATATATATATATATATATAAAGATATATATATATATATATATAGATATATATATATATATATATATATGCCCATCAATCTTCATACGCCATATTCCTGTAGCAGCAGACCGGATGATGGATGCAGCAAACCCAGATACAGCTCTCCTTGTTTTAATATACACTCCAGCAATAGTCACCACATACATAGTATCCCATGTGAATAGAAAGGAATAAACCTCATTGCGCAGTACATCAAAACAGCGTTTTATTTTAGATAAAAAATAGGGAATGAACTCACATTCAGGACAAGTAAAAATAGCTTGTGTTTGTTAAGAATCCAGCAGTTTTTATTGGATGTGTTTCATAGCAGAAAGTAAAAAAATATATATAAATATATTTTTTTTAATTGTTAGTCTTTTTTTGTTGACAGCGCAAAAAATTAAAACTGCAGAGGTGATCAAATACCACCAAAAGAAAGCTCTATTTGTGGGAAAAAAGGACATAATTTTTGTTTGGGTACAGCGTCGCATGAACGTGTAATTGTCAGTTAAAGCAATGCAGTGCCGTATTGCAAAAAATTGCCTGGTCATGAAGGGGTGAAATCTTCCGGGGCTGAAGTGGTTAAAAGAGAAGTTTGGGAATAGAAATAAAAACAAATATACATGCTCGTCTAGATAACTGCAGCACTGATCCCAGCAGCAGATGTCCCTTGCTGGCTCTACACGCAGAACTGAGTGATTAAAGACCACTAATCACTCAGTTCTCAGTATACAGTCTGCAGAGAGCTGGTGACTGTCAGTCAGCAGGTCTCTGCTCTGCCCCTCCAGCTCTGAGTTGTGGAGGGGACGGGAGTGCCTGGCTCAGTCTCCCAGCGACTCGCTGAGAGGCTGAGCCAGCTGCTGGTTCAGGCACGTGGGTGGATCCTGACTGTAATGAGACTGAGGAAGAAGGTGGATGTTGACTTTGAAACATGTATCTCTCTCCACAAGCCTCAGTGCTCATGACAGCTTCTCTCCCTCTGCGGTGCATGAAAGGGATAGCAGCGTCGGCTCCAACGGTCTTCATACTGACTTCAGTAAGGGAGTCCTGGCTACAGCCGTCCTCAAAAGCTCACATCCACCTCTCTTCAGACCCTGGATTCAACACACTTTCTCCATTGATATATGCTTACACTGAGTATCTGTGAGTGCAATATTATTATTTGTTTTAAATAAAACTAATTGCTAATTGGTGCCCCTCTCTTTCCTCTTTTTTTTTTTTTTTTTTACACACATGGGGATCTGGACAGTCAATCTCTTGTTTTTCAACTTCTTTCAGCTTTAAGCAGTCCAAGCTGGCCAGTAAAGGGTTACAGTTGGAGGGTTGAGACAAACCATTTAAAGTAGAACTAAACCTGTTCTGATCACCATACAGTATATATTCATTATCTTACTGTTGCTAATTGGCATCCATTACTGGCAGGAACTGTAGTATATTACGCCCACTTCCTGTCCAGCAGACATATTGCTTAACCACCCCAATACAGTGCACTGTTTCCTTGGGGTGTGACAACACTCCAGAGGGAGGAGTCTAGTAATGGCCCTGGCTCCGAACCAGAGCATGTAGCAGGGAGAGCCTGGTCTCCAACCCAGCTCCATGAACAAATCAAAGACCGCCCGACCCGCTTGATTGACCTCCTGCCTCGTACTATCCCCTCCGGATACATCGGGCTGGTCCCAGGCACGCCGACTGAAGCTGGAGCTTGCCTACTGAAAGAATTTTCTCTGAACTGTGGGATTTTTCCCAGGTGGTGTGAGAGGGGATCGGACCATGAGTGGACTCTAACTGAAAGTCTCTCATTACCCATACACCGATCGACTACCCCCCCTGCAGAGAGGGGGACAGGAAAGACCAACTGACGCTCCGAGGGAGACAGACGGACCTCCCACCTCCTCTAAACAACATCCCGCTGGACAGCCGAGTAGTGGCAGAGCAGCAGGTGAGGAGATAACGCCATCAGAAGAGGAGGGTTCTGGAGAGTCACTTCAGTAAGCATAGAGTGGGAGTCCGGAGCCTGTGGTGAAAGCTGAGTGGACCCCTGGTGACCGCTCGGAGGAAAAAGGAGGTAGGGGGATACTTTGAGGCAGATCCCCACCCTGTTTGTTTTTTTGGGTTTTTTTTTTCACCTATGTTTCACCGCGTCACTGTCTCATTGATTCACTGCTACATTGTCTTAAAAAGCAGGAATTCCCAGAAATTGACAGGAAAACAATTATTTATAGAGGTAATATTAACTAACAGTTATAGTAAGCCAAAGAAACGGAAATGGACATCTGAACTGGATTAAATCGAACTGAACCAATAGTGTATGCGGGTGTGGTGTGGTGGTGGGTACTGCAAAAACGAAAAAACGGAGACTGTGGGCCGTTGCGAGATACCCTCAAATATCCTCAAACATACATAGACCGTTAAAATGGTAATGATGACCAGGCTCAGAAGAGGAACAAATGCCAAAAATTCCTAGAGGGGGAAAAAGGACAAGAAACAGGAAAAGAGTCCCACGGACCCTTGTCTACTTATGTATTTATCTATCTATTTATTCACATACAACTACGTAAATAGAGTAAAACGGAAAACTTACTATCTCAGTAACACATTCTAGAAGAGAGTGCATACCCTTAGAATCCTACATTTAAGCAGCGGAGGTCAACAGGTTAAAAGCAAGGGAGAGGAGGATAATTAACCGGGGAAAACATGAGGGGTAAGGCAGCAAGAGGAGGAGCGACCCCTAAATCACCTTGTTTAAGTCTTACACCCAGCCCGGGCCCAATGAATAAATGTGTCACTCAAGGAGGAAATGCAGAGAAGCAATTAGCAGAAAAACAGCAAGCTACTAAAACGAGTCAGATGGAGACTAAGGTGAAGAAGAAAGAAAAGAAAAAGGCTCAAAATAAAACAGTAATAGAGACTGACACATCATCAGAATCTAGAATAGAACAAGAGTCACACAGAGCTTGAACTAAGAGGAGAAGAGGAACACCATAATAAAGTCCAGTTACCAACAAAAAATGTAATGAAATCCATGTTTGCGGCTTTGGAAAAATCGTTAAAAGCTGAAATGGAGAGAATAAATAGAAACCTCGGTCATATTCTTGAAAGGGTCGTGGAAAAAATGGAAACCAACAGTACTAGTATAGGGAAGCTAGAAGGAGAAATTAAATCCATTAAAAAAGTTCAACAAGAACAGGCATATAAATCAGAGGACCAAGAGAACAGGGACAGAAGAAAGAACTTAAGGATACATGGTGTCCCAGACCCCTCCTCCCAGCATGAAGATCTAACAGAAATAATAAGGAAGATCTGCAACCCATTGATGGACAAAGAAATAACATATCCAATAAAAATCGAGAGAGCACATAGGTTAAGAAGACCAAAAGAAATCCCGCAGGAGAATCCAAGAGACATTAAGTGCGATTTGAAAATTGGGAAGAAAAAAAATCAACTATGGAGAAACCTGAGGGGGAAGTCGCCAATAAAGTTTGAAGGAAATAATATTCAAATATTTCAAGACCTGTCACAAGAGACTTTGAAAAAAAGGAGAACATTAAAGCCTCTGTTGGCGATTTTACTGGAAAATGAAGTTCAATACAACTGGGGCTTCCCCTCATGCTTGATCGTCAAGAAAAATGACCGTACAGCTAGACTGCGATTTATTGAAGAGACCTCTGAATTTTGCAAAAAATTGGAGATTCCAACACCAGAAGACTGTGTGGAGAAAAGGACAAGATCAGGAAATATTACATAGGGGCATAGAGAAGGAAGAGAAGAGGGGGAGAGCCCCCCCCCCCATAGAGGAAGGGAAAGAAAAGGGAAAAGGACATTTTTAAATTTTATTTTTCTTCCCTTTTTTTTTCTCTTCCCTTGGGGGGGGGAGAGGAGGGGGGGGAGGGAGGTTATAAAGGGAGGGACCGGGAAGCGACTGGAAAGATTAAAGACAAATAATGGGGGTTTTGGAGACCTGGACTCATGGCATGCTCTGGAATCGCCTCACTAGAAGTAATGGAGGCGAGTTTGACAGAGCCATATAAAACTCCACCTCAAGCCCGAGAGACGAGGGGGACAAGGGAGTCCCAAAGGGAGTGCTCCAGACCATGGGGTCAAGATACAACAAAGGAAGGGGGAGAGAGGGGGAGGGGGGAGGGGAGGAGAGGAGGAGGGAAAGATCTGTACATTTCAATATAAAAACTCACCAGTTGGATTGGGTAAGCTGAGGAGGGTGGAAAAAAATAAATAAATAAATAAAAAACAATGACTGAGGTAAACTTCATCACATATAATGTAAGAGGGCTGAATACCCCGGAAAAAAGACATATGGTGCTAAGGGAGTTAGAAAGGTATCCCGCTGAGGTAATTTTTCTCCAGGAGACACATATTTCACTAGAGTCAAATATTAAATTACATTCACGGGCTATTCCAACCTGGTATTATGGAGACTCCCCAAATAAAAGGGAAAAAGGAGTTGCCATAGGTATGGGGAAAAACATAAGTTTTATCTTAGAAGAAAGAAAAGTAAATCCAGAAGGCCGTTTTCTGTTCCTAAAAGGGTCCCTTCAAGGAAAAAGATACACGTTAACAAATGTATATTGCCCTAATAGAAATCCTAAAAAATATTTAAAAGGGATTCTTAATGCCCTAATGGACTTTAAACAAGGTCATTTAATTGTAGCAGGAGATCTTCATTTCTCAATGGACCAAGAACTTGATAGCACGTCTGGTGCACCGATAAGAGAAAATAAACAATGAAATCGATAAAAAAAATGTATAACCGGCAGCTGGTAGACGTATGGAGAATAACACATCCAAGTAAAAAGGATTACACATTGCATTTATCGGTGCATGACACGTACTCAAGATTACACTACATTTTTGTAGAACATGGAGTCTTATGCCGCGTACACACGAGCGGACTTTCCGACAGACTTGGTCCGGCGGGCCGGACTCTGTCGGACAATTCGATCGTGTGTGGGCTCCAGTGGACTTTTTCTTCCCAAAAGTCTGACGGACCTAGAAATAAAACATGTTTCAAATCTTTCCGACGGACTAAAGTCCAGTTGAAAAATCAGCTCGTCCGTATGCTAGTCCGGTGGACTAAAACCGACGCTAGGGCAGCTATTGGCTACTGGCTATCAACTTCCTTATTTTAGTCTGGTCGTACGTCATCAGGTACGAATTCGTTGGACTTTGGTGTGATCGTGTGTAGGCAAGTCCGTTCGTTAGGAAAGTCCGTCGGAAGTCCGCCGAAAGTCCGTCTGATAGACCGTCGGACCAGTCCGGTAGAAAAGTCTGCTCGTGTGTACGCGGCATAAGAGTATGTAGTGGAGACCTCAATAGGGATAACAACAATATCAGATTACGCTCCAGTAATAGTAAAGATTAGACTTAAAGAGAAGGAACAGAGGAAAGGGACATGGAGATTAAATGAAGATCTCATAGATGTAGTAGTAGGTAAAACCATAACAACTGAAATTGAACAATTTTTCCATATTAAAGATACATCAGATGTGACAAGGGGGATATATAAGGGAACTGATGGAACAGGAAACTAGAAAAGTTTTTAACAATATAGCAAAAGAAAGATACAAATGGAGAAATAAGCCCAGGAAGTACTTAGCAAAAATATCAAGGGAAAAAAAAAAACGTAATTACATAGCAAAGATAAAGAACAAAAAAAGTGAGATACAATATAAAACAACTGACATTGCAAAGATTTTTAAAACATATTACAGCGCATTGTATGCAATTAGAAATAAAGAGACACGACAAGATGAGAAAAATAGAAAACTTAAAATACAGCAATACTTAGCAGAAGTAAATTTACCTAAGATAACAGCAGAAAATATAGACTGCCCGGAGAAACCAATTACACAGGAGGAAATTAAAAATGCCCTAAAAGAAATACCAGGGGGGAAAAGCCCAGACCCGGATGGCTTTACAATAAAATACTTTAAAAAAATTAAGGAACAACTGGTACCAGTATTATGTAATTATCTAAACAAAATAGAAGAAAATGAAGAAATAAGAAGAGAATCTCTCCTGGCAGACATTACAATAATACCAAAACTAGGAAAAGACAGATCTATTTGCTCCAATTATCGGCCGATAGCGTTATTAAACGCAGATATAAAATTATATACAAAAATTCTGGCATTGAGACTAAAAAACTTGATGCCAGAGTTGATAAATGTAGACCAAGCAAGTTTTGTCCCAGGAAGGGAGGGAAGGGACAACAGTATAAGAACAATGCTATTAATGTGTAAGGGCCAAGAGAAAAAATCGCCAGTACTACTCATGTCAATTGATGCAGAAAAAGCATTCAACCGAGTAGACTGGGGATTTATGATGGACACACTTCGGAGCATAGGCCTGGGCCCAAGATTTATGAGATGGATTGAAAATTTATATAAACGGGGGACAGGAGGCGGAGTCTAGTGGAGCAGACATGCATTGTTAGATCTCCGCACCGCTGAGGAGAGAAGAGAAGGACAAAGCAGAGCCTGCAGACTCAAAAGGTATCCATTTGAACCTTTTTGCCCCAGGGAACAAACTGTGAAAGTTTGGGCAGGAAATATGGTACTGGGAGGAAGCCGTGGCAGAAATAAAAATCACCTCACAAAGAGCTCACAGGCACTCACTGCAACTAAAGCAGCTCCAGTCACCTCACAATATACAGCATCAGGGCGCTCTCACAGACAGAAAATGTCACAGCAAGACTCTCCATTTGAGTCAGATACAGAACAAATCCTCTCACAAACTTCTCCACAAGCCTCCTCAGCATCCCCAGTAATATTATTACAATTTGAAAAGATGCTTCATAAGGCTTTAAAATAAACCTCAGACCAAATAACAAACAGCCTAACCAAAGAAATAATAGAGCTGGGAAACCGCACCGCAGCCTTAGAAATAAAAATTGATGAAATTGAAATTACAACCCAACAAAATATAACAGAATTGGAACAATTAAAAGAAGAGAATTTAATACTTCAAACTAAGCTTGAAGATTACGAAAATAGAGCCAGACGTTCAAACTTGCGCATAAGGGGAATACCTGAAACTGTGACAGACCTGCAATCTACTATTACTGCTCTATTACAAGAACTAAAGCCAGATATCCCTATTGAACGTTTAGAACTGGACAGAGTACACAGAGCCCTCACAGCCAAAAAGAAAGATGGACCCCCACGTGATATAATCACAAAATTTCATTATTACAGAACGAAAGAACAAATACTAATTGCTGCAAGAGAAAAAAAGGAACTTAATTTTCAAGGACACAATTATCAAATTTTTGCTGACCTATCCCAACTTACTATTACTAAAAGACGATCCATGAAACCCCAACTAATGGAACTGCAACGCCACAACATTATGTATCAATGGGGCTTCCCCTTTTCAGTCAGATTTAACTACCAAGGTACAATTTACAGAAGCAGATCAGCAGATGAACTACAACAAACCCTTTTAAAATTAAATCTGACAGAACCCCCAAGCAGCAACACTCCCACACGCAGAAGAATGGCATCATCTTCACCTTCAGGCAGCACCCAGAAAATTTCAGAACAAAATGGGAATCATCATTCTCACAAAAGAGGCCGTTATGCCACATCATCCATGGACCAAGAAGATTCAATGGACTGACATCCTAATTCCTGATATCTCTTCATTTATTATACTAAGAGATGGTTCTCTATAAAAAACCTGTATTTATAACTGAATGTAACTGCAAACTGTATTTTCAGGTAATAACAATAGATTTATTACTTTTTAGGACAAATATGTTCAATAATCCAGAAGTAATGGAAGCTTTTTCTTTCTTTTCTTAAAACAAATATATTATTACCTAACTAGTTCCTAGAACTATGTTTTTGTTTATTCTAATCTGAAGCAATACAACCTCAATTTTATGAGTTAACATATCTAAACAGTTACATATGAATAAAATATGTAATTGTTTACTCTAAAAGGGTTAAAATCCCAAAATAATTCAAACTATCTTCATCAATACCAAAGTTATTAACAGTACCTTTCTAACTGAATTATTTAGCCTAGGGCAAGACTAACCATATACAACCACCCTGGAATAAATAATTTCAACAAAAACTATATTCTGCACTCCAATTAATGAATCATCATTTTGATGTCTTTTGACATGGCACTTCTCTCCTGTAAGCGGAAGATCCGTGTACCCCCATTAGCCCTCCTCATTCTCCCAACCATATTATGTGGGAGTGTGACGAAGGCACTTATTCCCCTGAGAGAGATATTTATTCTCTTTCACGGGTAAATTGTGATTACTTGCAAAAAATAATTTATACAATGTATCATCTAATCTCATATGTTTTTTGTTTACTCTTTACTCCAGAATTCACTGGTTTCTTTTCTATCTTTTCATCTCTTCAGTCCACACAGGTTGATCTGCGCAGTCAGCTCTGCATAACAAAAAGTAAGTCAAAACTATTTGATCTGTTGCCATGGCACCACTGAATATACTTTCCCTGAATGTTCAGGGAATAAATGTCCCCCAAAAAAGGACCAAAGCCTTCCGTACTTTCCATAACAAGAAGGCTCACATAGTATGCCTCCAAGAAACACACTTCACCAAAGATTCTACTCCAAAATATATTTCTCCTTTTTATCAACAAATTTACACAGCTTCTGCCTGTACCAAACAAAGGGGTACTCTAATTGCATTTCACTGATCCACACCATTCACCTTATCATCAGAAATTAAAGACCCAGAAGGTAGATACCTGATACTCATGGGTTATATAATGGATACAGCAATCACGGTGATTTCCTACTACGCTCCTAACAAACAACCTACACCATTCCTCTCACATATATTACAAGTGATTAATACACACAAAATAGGAACAGTGATAATGTGCGGGGATTCAAACCAGGTCCTCCTCCCATTTCTAGATAAATCACCTTTTACACCATCCAAAATAACCTCTAGATTACCTTTTTCTCAACTTCTTTCCAAATACAATCTGGTAGATTCGTGGAGAGAAAGTAACCCAGTGAAAAAGAAATTCACTTATTTCTCGCACCCTCATCAAACCTTCACCAGAATAGATCATATTTTTCTAACAATAGGAATGATACCAGAAATTATCGCATCAGATATAATTCCGATTCCGTGGTCTGACCATAATGCAGTATACACTACTATAGCCTCAGCCATACCAAAAGCGCATGACCCAACGTGGTACTTACCTTACATAATGCTCAAACACCCACTACATCAGATGGCCATTGAACAAGCTTTAAAGGAATACATATCAATTAATAATACAACAGACATTTCCCCAATAACACTGTGGGAAACTCATAAGCCTGTCTTGCGTGGTACAATACAAAGACAAATGGCACTATTTAAACGGGAACGCAAAAATCTAGCAAAAAAACTAGAACTCAATTTTAATGCAGCCTACATATCATTCCAAGATAATCCATCTCAGAGTACAAAATCTCATCTGGAAAAATCTAGATTGGAATACGATCTATTTCTCACCGAGTCAGTTGATAAATCCCTCAAACGCTCCAAACACAATTTCTACATGAATACAAACAAACCAGGTACATATTTGGCTCGGGCATTAAATTCAACTAACAAATCTTTCAAACCAATACGTTTGAAATTATCAAAAAATGTTTATACTTGTAATCCAGTTAAAATAGTCCATAAATTTCACTCACATCTCGCAACTTTATACAAGACAAACAATGAATTTAATCCTACAGAGGCTGAATCCTTCTTCTCAAAAATAACCTTACCTGAGTTGTCTCAGAATCAAAAAAGCAGTTTGGATGAGCCTATAACTATAGAGGAAGTTGCTAACGCCATAAAAGACCTAAAACTTAACAAAAGACCAGGCCCAGATGGCTACTCAGCTTTATACTATAAAACATTCTCAGAAATACTCTCTCCCATTCTCACTGAAACTTTTAACAAACTTCTAGAAGGACATTCTTTTCGGCAAGAAACACTAATGGCAATTGTTTGTATGATCCAAAAACCCCTTTCTGATTATACTTCCTGTGTGAATTATCGGCCTATCTCTCTGTTAAACCTTGATATTAAATTATTAGCAAAAATAATAGCAAAACGCCTCAATAGCATTATAGGAAAATTAATACATAGAGATCAAGTAGGCTTCATGCCAAATAGACAGGCAGACGATAATATACGCAGGGCAGTGTTATTGGCACATATTGCTAAAAAAACGGAAAATCCCTTTATGTTTTCTATCTCTCGATATTAAGAGGGCATTTGACACAGTATCCTGGCAATATATGCAATATTCATTACAAAAATGGGGTTTTGGACCCAACTTGTTAACATGGATCAAAGCATTATATAATAAACCCAAAGCCTATATAAAATACGCTGGATACAAATCTGATGCCTTTAATATCGAAAGAGGTACCCGACAGGGTTGCCCATTATCTCCCTTATTATTTGCCCTTATACTCAAACCCATGGCCCAATACATCAGAACAAACCAAACTATAACTGGCATTGAAGTAGGAGGTATTACACACAAATTATGTATATTTGCAGACGATATATTACTTTTTCTATCATCACCACAGGTCTCTGGTCCTAACTTAATACCAGCTCTTGATGGATTTGCAGCCCTATCCGGCCTTATGATTAATCCTAAGAAATGCCTAGTGCTTAATATTTCGCTCACAAACATGGAATTGATCCCGGCTAGGGCTGCACTCCCATTCACATGGGCAAAAAAATCAATCCCATATCTTGGAATTCATTTAACAGCATCTCATTCTGACTTATTCTCAACCAATTATCCTCCTGTATTAAGACAGATCACAAATCTAATAAAACAATGGTCGCAACTTCCTTTATCCTGGATAGGGAAGATTAATGCAATCAAAATGACTATTCTACCCAAATTGCTTTATCTATTCAGAGTCCTCCCTATTCCAATTCCTTCCTATTTTTTGAGAATAGTACAAAAAAGAGCAACTTCATTTATATGGGGCTCTTCTAAACCACATATACCTATACACACACTACATCTTCCCAAAAATAAAGAAGGCCTGGGATACCCTAATTTTACTAACTACTACAGAGCAGCACTTTTGGCCAGTCTGTCCAAATACCATGCAAAACAGGAAATCCCATTATGGGTATTTATAGAGGCTTCAGAAAATGACCCTCTATTAATATCAAACTTGTTATGGCTTGATCCTAAAGACCGCTTTAAAATTCATAATCCCATAACTAAACACTTCTTATCTCTCTGGGATAAACTAAAAACCAAATATCAGTTACAATCTCCACACAATCCTCTCCTTTCTTTTATCAGAAATCCGGCCTTTTATCCGGCATGGATCTACCCAAATTCTTTTAAAGCTTGGACAACATCAGGCATTCAGACACTAAATGACTTCATAGCATCTAAATCATTCCTTTCATTCCCATCGCTTAGAGAAAAATATGATCTACCAAACTCTGAGATATTTAGATATCTCCAAATCAAAAATTTCTATACACCATTCCTAAAGGGGGATACACCATTATCCCAATTATCCATTTTTGAATCAATCTGTACAAAAGATCCATTTGCTAAAGGTACAATTTCATCACTTTATAATCAATTATATGGAGTAGTAAATCTTAATAGACCCTCTTACGTTCAGAGGTGGGAGGAGGACCTGGGACGAACTTTAGAAGACACGGACTGGTCTAACATATGACTCACATCTAAGTCATCTTCACCCAACATCTTAGCACTGGAGACAAATTATAAAGTCCTAACTCACTGGTACCTTGTACCTGCTAGAGTGGCAAAATATTCACCTAATACCTCAGCTCTTTGTTTTCGAGGATGCCCAGAAATAGGCACACATTTACACATATGGTGGACGTGCCCAGTAATCCAAACCTTCTGGAAGGAAGTCTTTGTGATTGCATCTAAAATATTTTAAAAAATAATACAACCAGATCCATATATAACTTTACTTAATCTAAAACCGGAATGGTTAACACTCTCTCAATTCAAACTTATGATCCAACTAACAACGGCTGCAAAACAAACAGTGGCCAAGGCATGGAAATCTCCTACGTTGGTACTAGCAGAAACAATTCACAGAATGAATAATACAATGTCCCATGCTAAGATGGTAGCCATCGATCAAAATCAAATTCCAAAATTTGAAAAACTTTGGCATCCTTGGATAAAACAACAGTTCCTGTCAAATTTCAATGACTCTGTCCTGTTGCCATGGTAACAGATTAAATGACTTACAGAGACACCCATTCTAAGGCTTCAAAGAGAACTAAAAAGAATAATAAACTGACGAGCGGGACAACCTTGTGGACCATACCTCTGCCTTTCTACCCTTTTTCTTCTTTCTCTTTCCTTTTCTCCACCTTACGATTAAAGCTCATTATCAGAATTTATTTGACCTATATACACTCTACCTGTAAACAATATGTATAGTAGGTATAAATCATTTAAATACCTACAAAAGTAACTAAGGAAATGATATATATCTTTAATTTAGGTTTACGTGAACCCAATGTTTAATATTTGAAATTTCATGATATTTACCTATATAATCCCTACTGTAAAACAATGAGCTTACTTTATAGATCCTTGTAAACTTACTTTATGTATCTTTATAATATTGTATACTCAATAAACTTCTTTTGACAAGGAAAATTTATATAAACACCCTACGGCCAGGGTTAAGGTTAATGGAGGTATGTCATCCGCATTTGAGATGTTCACTGGAACAAGACAAGGATGCCCGCTCTGGGAATCAAATTAACAAATTAACACCTACATTAGGAAAAATATATCAAGGTAATTACATTCCCCTACCTAATGAAGTTAAATCAGATATAAAAAACCTGTCAAGGAGACCCATCTCCTGGATGGGCATGATAAATATATTAAAATGGTGACCCTACCAAAAATACTATATATATTTCAAATGCTCCCGATAGAAATACCGCAATGCTTTTTTAAAATAATAAAAACAATAATTTTGAAATATATATGGCAAAATAAAAAAGCCAGAGTAAATATTCGGTTTCTATATAGAAAAAAAAAGAAAGGAGGATATTATACGGCGGTCATACTGGCAAGGTTAGTAGAATGGGTAAACACAAACACTAAAAAGCAATGGGTGAAAACAGAAGACACATTCAGCATGACACAGCTTCAAAAAAACATATGGATTCCACCAAAATTTAGAGCAGATAGCACGGACACACATGATTTAAATAAGAATGTATTTAAAGTATGGGATACATTACACAGAAAAGAAAAATAGGAGTACAACTCTCCACTAATTGCACAAGTTTTTTTACCCCAGGGAATGGGACACGGTTGGGAAAGCAAATGGGAAATGCACAATTAAATGATATTATTATACAAGGAAAAATTAGGACAAGAGAAGATTTAATAAAAACACTAGGGTGGCAGCAAGTGAGTGAATGGGAGTACATTCAACCTAAACACTTAGTAAGCACAATCCCCCAACCACTTAGAGATGAGAGAACATTGAACCCAATTGAAAAGCTATGTAATATTAAAACACCCGCGAATCACGGAATATCTCAAATGTACGATATACTAACAGAATTAGGATAGGGGACATTACCCTTTATAGAAAAATGGGAACAGGAGTTAGCTATAAAGTTAGATGAAAGACAAATTATAGGAGCAGTACATAATTATGCATCAGATATTACCACGATAGAGGCAAACTATAAGTGTATGGTAAGATGGCATCTGACACCAGACAGAATTAATAAATTTCAACCAAATATGTCCCCCCAGCGCTGGAGAGACTGTAAACAGAGGGGAACAACAATACATATATGGTGGGAGTGTCCAAAAATAAAAGAGTACTGGCAGGTAATATTAGAACACATCGAAGAAATAACGGTGGAGAAGATTCCAGAAAACCCCTGGAACGTTTTGTTCCACCGGACAAACAAAACAAATAAACAATATAAAGAAACATTGATCCCACCCCTGCTCAATGCAGCAAAAGGACTGATCCCAAAAAAATGGCTACACATAGTGAAACCAAGCATAAAAGAGTGGCTACAGAGAGTAGATCATATCTGTAAGATGGAATACCTCTGCAGAAGAGACCAGGGATGGGAAGAAAGATATAGAATAACCTGGGAGAAATGGGGGAACTTTAACCGCTTCAGCCTCGGAAGATTTTACCCCCTTCCTGACCAGAGCGTTTTTTGCGATTCGGCACTGCGTTGCTTTAACTGACAGTTGCGCGGTCGTGCGACGTGGCTCCCAAACAAAATTGACGTCCTTTTTTTCCCACAAATAGAGCTTTCTTTTGGTGGTATTTGATCGCCTCTGCAATTTTTATTTTTTGCGCTATAAACAAAATAAGAGCGACAATTTTGAAAAGAACGTGTCAATGAGGAATAGATGGTTAGGCTGTGAACAGGAGTTACCAGAGACACAGCTCCCAATCCCTAATTAGACATAAATATGAAAAGAGGGAGAACACTCTCTCTGAAATAGTGGGATTTTGAGGGAGGTGGTCTAACTATAATGGTAAGCCAATACCGAGCAACTTAGTAAAAAATATAATTTTATTAATACAAAAATATAAAAATGCATTACAGACATACAAATATAACAAAAGAAAAGATGACCATAATAGATTAGTTCAAACAATCATGTGTGATTGGTCAGCCATGGTTGATACAAGGAATCATGCGTGATTGGTCAGCCGACATGTTTCGCGAAAGATTTCGCTTCATCAGGGCATTAACGACATCACAGATATATTCTATATTGTATAAAGAGCAGATAATTACATACTGGCCATCCATGAATACAACTCAAAAAGCCAGTTTTACTTAATTCTCTGTTTCTTCCCTTTGTGCTTACAAACAACACAACATAGGACTGGGGGGATAACAATGCATAGTGTTTCTACGAATAATATCTGTTTGCCTATACATGCCTGTTTGCTTGAAGGGAATGATCCCTGTATAGGCTTATGTATATATTATATATGTTTAATAGCCTCCTAATACTGTTTGCAGTCTGAGCGGGACTGCTCAGTGGCTCCCCCTTGCCATTGCCGCCCTGTGCCTCACTGTTTGCGTTTAGCCTATAGACGAGGGGATCCGGTGTCTTGCCGAATAAGTTCCTTCGGCGGATAGGTTCCCCCCCTGTACTGCGCAGGCGCAGCGCCTGCGCAGTACGTACTACTGTCGGCCGCCGGAGATAGCCGAAGCTCAAACGCTTCAATCAGCTGTACACGGCGCCTGCGCTCTGGGTCCAGGTTCCTTCCCCACTATCCAAGTGGACCTAGAGGGGGAATCTAAAAGTGCCAAGCGCAGCGAGGCTGTGCCCGAAGCGTGGCGAGCGAAGCGAGCCCGCGAGGGGCCCTCTTACAGGCGCCGTGTACAGCTGATTTTCAGCTGTTCCGCTTCGGCTATTTCCGCCGGCTTCTACTGCGCATGCGCAGTAGAGGGGGGAACTAATCCGCCGAGCGGAACTTTCTTGGCAGAACACCGGATGTCCCTGTGGTGTGAGGGCGGAAACTTTTTCTATCCGCCCTCGTAAGCCCTTCATGTTCTCTACGTGCTTTGGGCAATGCGCACGCATCTCCCTGGGCCAATGTGCGCGCACTCCCCTCGGATAGTGCGCGCGCATCACTACAGGGACGTCCGCACCGGAAGCGATGCCGGAGGTCATTAGTGACCTTTTCGCTTCCGGTGGGACCGCACATTTTTAAAGATGGTTAGCACAGGTGTGCTGTCTGACAGACGCACCCTGTGTCTACCCATCTGTTACTGGCAGGCGCTTCTCTCCCTTGGACGCAATAGAGCAGCACGGTACCCCCTCTTTAGGTAAGTTCTATGCTCATACTCTGTATACTTACGTTTCCATACCCATTGTTTTTGTCTCTGGCTGACCGGGTCTCTTATTGGCCATATTGTCTCCTTGGTGGGAACGTTTATACTAACTGTTTTGGCAAACAGTGTGCTTGTTCTGGCCCGTTCATGCTGTGCCATCAGGCTGGTTTTGACGTTCCTGACATCTATAAAGATATCCTGCCTCTGTACATATGCGAAGATATGTCATTCCCTATGGTAATAATAATGTGTTAACAATATTATGCCTGCCATGTCTAATTGGAGGAATTGCCTGCTAACCTTAGATGTTATCTATGTTGCTGGGCTTATCAGTATACCCCCTAAGGCCTCTTCGTAATGTATTTAGATTGTCTCATATCTACTTTTACCTTAGCATAAAGCATCCATGTTTTCTTCCCCTTCTTGGTTAGCTTTATATTTATATTTATTATTTTTTATATGGGTAATACCTGATCATATATTAGGTTCTAGTCTCTCGGGATATCCCCTTATTACAAACTGACCTTTTTAATATATACCTATGCCCTACTACATTAAGGGATTTCCCTACAGTATTTTGATCGCAATTACATTTTGGCTACCTATAGGGGGCACTAAGGAATTCTTTCTGCTATGTTTTTCCTACCAGATTCTTGCCTGATTGTATGTGCGGTCCGGTTTCCTTGTCGGCATTATCCGCTGGGATCTGGCACCCATGGATATGATGCTTCAGTGGGGGTATTGGGTGGCGTTTGGCAATGGTGGTAGCTGATTTGATCTGCTCTATAGATCTATACCAATAGGTGAGCATTACCTGTACTAAGTATTTTACTAGGCTTTTTGAGTTGTATTCATGGTTGGCCAGTATGTAATTATCTGCTCTTTATACAATATAGAATATATCTGTGATGTCGTTTATGCCCTGGTGAAGCGAAATCTTTCGCAAAACATGTCGGCTGACCAATCACGCATGATTCCTTGAATCAACCATGGCTGACCAATCACACATGATTGTTTGAACTAATCTATTATGGTCATCTTTTCTTTTGTTATATTTGTGTGTCTGTAATGCATTTTTATATTTTTGTATTAATAAAATTATATTTTTTACTCGGTATTGGCTTACCATTATAGTTACACCACCTCCCTCATAATCCCACTATTTCAGAGAGAGTGTTCTCCCTCTCTCTTTTTTCATATTTTTGAAAAAAACGCATTATTTTTTACATTTTGCTATAATAAATATCCCCCAAAAATATATATAAAAAAAATGTTTTTCCTCAGTTTAGGCCAATCGTAATCGTAATCGCAATAAGCGTTTATTGATTGGTTTGCACAAAAGTTATAGCGTTTACTAAATAGGGGATAGTTTTATAGCATTTTTATTAATTTTTTTTTTTTTATATATATATACCTCAACTATGAGAGACAAAATGCGGAAACAAATCCAGACAATCACATTTTTTTCACAGAATTTATTTGCAAATTATGGTGGAAAATAAGTATTTTGTCAATATCAAAAGTTCATCTCAATACTTTGTTATATATCCTTTGTTGGCAATGACAGAGGTCAAACGTTTTCTATAAGTCTTCACAAGGTTGTCACACACTGTTGCTGGTATGTTGGCCCATTCCTCCATGCAGATCTCCTCTAGAGCAGTGATGTTTTGGGGCTGTCACTGGGCAACACAGACTTTCAACTCCCTCCAAAGGTTTTCTATGGGGTTGAGATCTGGAGCTAGGCCACTCTAGGACCTTGAAATGCTTCTTACGAAGCCACTCCTTCGTTGCCCCGGTGGTGTGTTTGGGATCATTGTCATGCTGAAAGACCCAGCCACGTTTCATCTTCAATGCCCTTGCTGATAGGAGGAGGTTTGCACTCAAAATCTCACGATACATGGCCCCATTCATTCTTTCATGTACACGGATCAGTCGTCCTTTTCCCTTTGCAGAGAAACAGCCCCAAAGCATGATTTTGCCACCCCCATGCTTCAGAGTAGGCATGGTGTTCTTTGGTTGCAACTCAGCATTCTCTCTCCTCCAAACACGACGAGTTGTGTTTCTACCAAACAGTTCTACTTTGGTTTTATCTGACCATATGACATTCTCCCAATCCTTTTCTGGATCATCCAAATGCTCTCTAGCAAACCTCAGATGGGCTCGGACTTGTACTGGCTTAAGCAGGGGGACGCGTCTGGCACTGCAGGATCTGAGTCCCTGGCGACGTAGTGTGTTACTGATGGTAGCCTTTGCTACGTTGGTCCCAGCTCTCTGCAGGTCATTCACTAGGTCCCCCTGTGTGGTTCTGGGATTTTTGCTCACCGTTCTTGTGATCATTTTGACCCCACGGGGTGAGATCTTGGGTGGAGCCCCAGATAGAGGGAGATTATCAGTGGTCTTGTATGTCTTCCATTTTCTAATTATTGCTCCCACAGTTGATTTCCTCACACCAAGCTGTTTGCCTATTGCAGATTCAGTCTTTCCAGTCTGGTGCAGGTCTACAATTTTGTTTCTGGTGTCCTTCGACAGCTCTTTGGTCTTCACCATAGTGGAGTTTGGAGTGTGACTGTTTGAGGTTGTGGACAGATATCTTTTATACTGATAACAAGTTCAAACAGGTGCCATTAATACAGGCAATGAGTGGAGGACAGAGGAGCCTCTTAAAGAAGAAGATACAGGTCTGTGAGAGCCAGAAATCTTGCTTGTTTGTAGGTGACCAAATGCTTATTTTTCCACTATAATTTGCAAATATATTCTTTAAAAAATCAGACAATGTGATTGTCTGGATTTGTTTCCACATTTTGTCTGTCATAGTTGAGGTATACCTATGATGACAATTACAGGCCTCTCTCATCTTTTTAAGTGGGAGAACTTGCACAATTGGTGGCTGACTAAATACTTTTTTGCCCCACTGTATATATATATATATATATATATATATGTATATATATATATATATATATATATATATATATATATATGTATATATGTATGTATATACAGGCTTGTAATATATATATATATAGTCTAGCCAAGCCTATACCTGACTAGTAGGGGTGAGCTTCGAGTTCGAGTCAAACTCATGTTCGACTCGAACATCGGCTGTTCGCCAGTTTGCCGAACAATGAACAATTTGGGGTGTTCGCGGCAAATTTGAAAGCCGTCGAACACCCTTTTAAAGTCTATGGGAGAAATCAAAAGTGCTAATTTTAAAGGCTTATATGCATGGTATTGTCATAAAAACTGTTTGGGAACCTGGGTCCTGCCCCAGGCGACATGGAACAATGCAAAAAAAAGTTTTAAAAACAGCTGTTTTTTCGGGAGCAGTGATTTTAAAAATGCTTAAAGTGAAACAATAAAAGTGTAATATTCCTTTAAATTTCGTACCTGGGGGGTGTCTATAGTATGCCTGTAAAGGGGCGCATGTTTCCTGTGTTTAGAACAGTCTGACAGCAAAATGACATTTCAAAGGAAAAAAAGTAATTTAAAACTACTCGCGGCTATTAATGAATTGTTGGTCCGACAATACACATAAAAGTTCATTGATAAAAACGGCATTAGATTTCCCCACAGGGGAACCCCGAACCAAAATTTAAAAATAAAATGGCGTGGGGGTCCCCCTAAATTCCATACCAGGCCCTTCAGGTCTGGTATGGATATTAAGGGGAACCCCGCATAAAAATTTTTAAAAAATGGCGTGGGGTCCCCCTCAAATCCATCCCAGACCCTTCAGGTCTGGTATGGATTTTAAGAGGAACTCCGCGCCAAAATTTAAAAAAAAAATGGCGTGGGGGTCCCCCCAAAAATTCA
Source organism: Aquarana catesbeiana (assembly GCF_042186555.1). Classification (NCBI taxonomy): domain Eukaryota; kingdom Metazoa; phylum Chordata; class Amphibia; order Anura; family Ranidae; genus Aquarana; species Aquarana catesbeiana. The sequence continues at coordinate 196,379,044 of NC_133334.1, read as the reverse complement.
TACCAGACCCTTATCCGAGCACGCAACCTGGCAGGCCGCAGGAAAAGAGGGGGAACGAGAGAGTGCCCCCCCTCCTGAACCGTACCAGGCCACATGCCCTCAACATTGGAAGGGTGCTTTGGGTTCCCCCTCAAAGCACCATGTTGATGGGGACAAGGGCCTCATCCCCACAACCCTTGCCCGGTGGATGTGGGGGTCTGTGGGCGGGGGGCTTATCAGAATCTGGAAGCCCCCTTTAACAAGGGGACCCCCAGATCCCGGCCCTCCTGTGTGAAATGGTAAGGGGGTACAGAAGTACCCCTACCATTTCACAAAAAAAGTGTTAAAAATGACAAGAGACAGTTTTTGACAATTCCTTTATTTAAAGTCTTCTTCTTTTCCATCTTCTTTCTTCTATATTCTTTCTTCTATCTTCCTTCAGTTTCTTCCTCCATCTTCTTCTTCCTCTGGTTCTTCCTCCGATCCTCTGCTTCTTGCTCTGGTGTTCTCGTCCGGCATCTTCCTCCGCTGCGTCTTCTTCCCTTTTTTGTTCTCGGGCCGCTCCGCATCCATTAAAAAGAGAAAGGGAGGGGTGCTGCGCTAACCAGAGGGTCTATACTCATTAGTTGTGGGATCAAAGGCCTCAGTATAATAGAATACATACACATATAAAATCGCATGAGTTGGAGTATATAAAACGCATAGGTAAAGGTGGTGTCTAGAAATTGGGGGGAGGGGTGGTTAGTGATAGAAGTATAAACAATATATATAAAATGGTCCAAACAAGTGATGAATATAAACAATAAAACATTGACTAAAATTCATTCAGTCCAATAATGTCCAATATGTTAAAGTGCTGGTGCTCTCGTGCCTTAAGTAAACTAAAATAATGCAATGTGCTATAGACCAAAAACAAAGTGCAACTCAGGGCAAATCTAATCAATGGTGCACAAAAAAAGTGCTCAAACTCAGCAATATATGTGCACCATTGATTAGATTTGCCCTGAGTTGCACTTTGTTTTTGTTTTGGACACTTGATATAAATTTGTTTTGGACACTAGCAAGTATTTTGTCTACTCACTGGATTACCCACACTGAACTTTCATTTTTGCACTTGCAGCAACACGAAGATTTTGGCGATTATGCCTTTCTCATTTTTCATGTGATATATTCTTCTCGTGCAATTTTGTTCTATTTATTTATTGGTCTATAGCACATTGCATTATTTTAGTTTACTTAAGGCACGAGAGCACCAGCACTTTAACATATTGGACATTATTGGACTGAATGAATTTTAGTCAATGTTTTATTGTTTATATTCATCACTTGTTTGGACCATTTTATATATATTGTTTATACTTCTATCACTAACCACCCCTCCCCCCAATTTCTAGACACCACCTTTACCTATGCGTTTTATATACTCCAACTCATGCGATTTTATATGTGTATGTATTCTATTATACTGAGGCCTTTGATCCCACAACTAATGAGTATAGACCCTCTGGTTAGCGCAGCACCCCTCCCTTTCTCTTTTTAATTTTCTTTCCGGGCTTATGTTTGGGCCCTGATTTTGGTGCATGCAGCTGTCCGGGTGTAGATGGTTCATATACCTCTTGAATTGCAGTTAGAAGTCTACACGATTACTACACTTTTTTCCAAATTGGTAGCGCAGGAATAGCTCCCGTTTTTCCGCTCCGCATCCATGATGGGAGGCTCCCGCTGTGTGATGCTTCTCGTCTTCTGACAGTTCTTAAATAATGGAGAGCGGGGCCACCCGGTGACCCCGCCCCCCTCTGACGCACAGGGACTTGACGGGGACTTCCCTGTGGCATTCCCTGTGACATCAGAGGGGGTGGGGTCAGAAAGAAGATAGAAGAAAGAAGATGGAAAAGAAGAAGACTTTAAATAAAGGAATTGTCAAAAACTGTCTCTTGTCATTTTTAACATTTTTGACACTTTTTTTGTGAAATGGTAGGGGTACCCCTACCATTTCACACAGGGGGGTCCGGGATCTGGGGGTCCCCTTTTTAAAGGGGGCTTCCCTATTCCGATAAGCCCCCTGCCCACAGACCCCCACAACCACCAGGCAAGGGTTGTGGGGATGAGGCCCTTGTCCCCATCAACATGGGGACAAGGTGCTTTGGGGGGGACCCCAAAGCACCCTCCCAATGTTGAGGGCATGTGGCCTGATACGGTTCAGGAGGGGGGACTCTTTTCCTGCGGCCTGACAGGTTGCGTGCTCGGATAAGGGTCTGGTATGGATTTTTGGGGGACCCCACGCCATTTTTTATAAAAAATTTTGGCACGGGGTTCCCCTTAAAATCCATACCAAGGAGGGGGGGAGGAGCTGACGCCCAAGATGACCGCCTAGTGAGATCGAGGGGCAGACACGCTGCAGATGCTATAGACGCTGCTGAAGAGGGAGGCTGTGGCTGACTGACACACATGCTTACATGCTTACATGTCCTGGCTGCATGATAGAGGATATCTATGGTAAGAGAGTGAGCCATCAGCACGCCACAACTTACCTGGAGTGTGAGACGCAAACAGATCCGGGAGACCAAGGAAGGATCGGTACCTGGTGGGTGCTGGGAACGGCAACTGAGGACGGAAACAGGAGACAGTGCAAAGCCGTGCGGGAGTCTCTGCCTGTCTGAATATACAGGCAGCAGGGGCGGCTCGCTGGGAGGACACATACTCCGGTGGAGGTTCTCGGGTTACAAACAGCAGAGAGGGGACACATCAGCTGATCTCCCGGCGTTCAGGCTCCACAGTCCACATAGTGGAAATCTCAGCAATACAGACGACACACCAGGCAACGAAAGAAATCATTAACCTCTGCACCAGGTATGTCTATGGAAGACATGTAAAACTATAATATGTCCTTCATACACCATATAAGACTGTAAAAAAATAAGGACAAAATATCATCATTTCTCTTGAAAGTGTTTTATTGAGAAGCTAAAAGGGCTCTGTGTAAGCATAAACACCTATGGGACAATAGAGTATATTTGAAATAGACAACTTATTATTTTGCGGAAGAGATAAGATATAAATAATATTCATTACCTCCCCAACATTAATTAAAGGTCTGAGGGTATGATACAAACAAAGTTTAAAGTAATACCTGGATAAATAGTGTAGTCACTGCCATCCTTACATGCCCTGCCATACCTGTATGCTCTACCATCCATCCCTGCATTTTTCTGTTACCCATCCATCCCTATATACTCTGCCATCCCTGCATACTCTGCCATCCATCCCGGCATTCTCTGTCACCCATCCATCCCTATATACTCTGCCATCCCTGCATACTCTGCCATCCAGCCCTGCATTCTCTGCCACCCATCCATCCCTGCATACTCTTCCATCCATCCATCCCTAAAAAGAAGGGAAAGATTGAAAGTGGTAAGAAGAAGAGGAGTGAAGAAAGGGGAAGGGGCAGAACGAGAAGAGATAAGAAAAAAAGTGGAGACAGAAGCCCTAATAAAAAGATGGCACCCAAGAAAGGAGGTAAAACACCTCAGCCTCAAAAAAATAAGAAAGATAAAAATGAAAGTAAAAATAAAAACCCTACAGGGGCTCAATCTACTCAGACAGCGGATATAAAAGAGATTTTTCAACAATTACAATTGCAATCACCCCGGACGGCTCAAGCTTTACATGCATCACAGGAAATTTCAAATCTTGCAGAGACATCGGTGACATCCAGATCGTCAGGGGAAGAACTAATGGTCCATCCCAGAAATAGCTCACCAATAGATACAACAGGTGCATCAAATGAACAAAGGGAAGAGGATACAGAAAAATGGGATATTAGAACATACATTCAATCTCTCCCAACCAGAGCAGATATGGACCAATATGTACACAGACTGGAGGAAACATATAAAACAGAGATTCAAGAACTCAAGATATCTACAAAAGATATACAGGAAAAAACGGCTAAACTAGACAACAGAGTATCAAAAACAGAACAAGAACTAACGAAGATAAAAGAAAGGGTACAGAAACAAGGAAATCAAATAAACCAACTAATAAATAGCCTAGACGAACAAGAATATAGAAGCAGAAGATCCAATATAAGAATCAGAGGTTTAAAGGAAGAAGTAAATCCCAAGGACCTTATAACAACATTACAGAAAATCTTTCAGGAAATAGTACGGGATATGGATATAAAAGATCTGATAATAGATCGTGCACATAGAGCAACAGGAAGAAGGAGATTAGATCCTAGCAAACCGCGGGACGTCATCTGTAAGATGCACTATGCACATATAAAAGATCGAATCATGCTAGCAGCCCGTCAAAATAAAAATATCCAGTATGAGGGAGATCCATTACTACTCTTCCAGGAATACACATTGGACTGGAGGAGAGCTCTAAAACCTCTAGTGGAGCAACTCAGAAAGAATAATCTGCAATATAGATGGAAATTTCCATTTCAGCTACAGGCTCAAAGAGAGGAATCGACGGCAACATTCAGCGATTTGGAAGATCTACCACAGTTTCTGACAACCCTTAAATTGTCAGATACAGAACTGCCGGACTGGCCTATTTCTTATATGAAACTACCTAGAAAGTTTTGAAGAGCAGTCTGGGGTGGGGGGGGATGTGAGAAGAAGAGTTGTGAATAATTAATAGCTCATCGATTAAGAAGTAGATATAATTAAAGTCAGGGGGGGGATGGGAGAGGGGGAGGATGGGAGAGGGGGAAGGAGGGAGGGAATGTGCATTAGGGGGATTAAAAATTTCCCCTTTTTTTTTTTTTTTTTTTTTTTGCTTTTGCACAGAATGGCATTCACAGGTTGTTGGTATGATATTGTGAGGGCTACTAGCACTGTATAACACGTTATGGTAGCATATAATCAGTAATAGATTTTAAGATATGACACCCAGTAGGTTGGGGAAAATATACATTAAAGAGGAGGGAGGGGTGTGTGGTGGAAAGGGGTTAATTTTTTTTTTTTTTCTTTCCCCTTTTTTTTTTTTCTCCACATCATTGATACAGGGGTAATTGGACAACACATCAATTTATCCTGGTCAACATGATTTACATGAGGGTACGGACCAGGCTGGTGGGACACGGGTGGCGCATGCGCGCTGAAGAGGGGGGGTTGGAACACTGATAATTATAGACGTTCACAATGACGTAAAGGGATGTTTAATCTTAATTATTTATTTAGTTATTTATTTATTTTTTTGTTGTTGATTTTAGCACAAAATAGGTATTCACAGGTTGTTTGTATGAAATTGTGATGGCTAACACTGTATAACACGTTATGGTAGTATATAACAGTACGAAAGTGTAAGATATGACACCAAGTAGGTTGGGGGAAATATGAATCAAATAGTGGCAGAAGGGGCAGGAAGGGAAAAAGTATTTATTTATTTATTTATTTATTTATTTATTTATTTATTTTTTCTCACATATAGGAAATTAGTGATGTTTTTGGGACGATACTAGTATTATGTATCACGTTATTAGGTCACAACTACAGAATTTGATAGATCTGACACTGAGAGGGGTGGGTGTAATAGAGAACTAAAGGGGGGGGAGGGTGGGTGGGGGGAATTCCTCCTCTCCCTCCCCCTTCTTTTTTTTTTTTGGTTCTTCTCCTCCTCCTCTCTCTCCCCCTTCGGGTTATGCCTCTGTATCCCCCCCCCCCCCCCCACAGAGGTGGGATGGAGGGGAGAGTATAGAGAGAATTATGATATGTATAAGTTCTAAGAGCTCTATATCTGGGGAAATCATCCTCGTGCCCCCCCTTCACCCTTTGCCTACTTCTTTTCTCCCTGCTAGATTAGGATGAGGTTATAGGTAGTAGGGTGAGGGGAGGGATAGCATGTAATAAAAGAAAAAGAAATTAAAATTTAAAAATGCAGCGTGCGCCACCGATAGAGCGGTGGATCTTGGACGTCGGCGTCTTCTTATCCCTTCATAGGGTACTTACTTTAGTTAGTAAGACAGACTTGTTATAAGTCAAATAGCTTTGGGGTAGTTTGGGGTTAAGTGTGAGTGTGTGTGGTGTGTGTTTTTTTGTAAATTTTCTCTTTTTTTTTTTCTCCCCTCCTACGGGTTCTGAATTATGAAAATCTGTTCATATAATGTAAGAGGTTTTAATTCAGCAACAAAAAGGTCTCAGGTTCTGTATTCTCTCTATAAACAAAAAGTGGGGGTGATATTCTTTCAGGAGACGCATTTCCGTATGGACCATGTCCCTAATCTACAAAACAGATTTTACACTACATGGTATCATGACTCCTTTGGGTACTCAAAATCAAAAGGTGTCTCTATTGCAATTCACAAGACAATACCACACCAAGTGCTGGAAGAATGGCACAATAGGGATGGAAGAGCAATACTACTCAAACTTATTATATTTGGTAAAAAATACACTTTTATAAATATATACCTACCTAACCAAAATCAGCATAAAATAGGGACACAAATATTGAAAAAGCTTATGGAGAAGGCGAAGGGTGTAACAATAATTGGGGGAGATTTTAACTTTGTATTAGACAGAGAGAAAGATACTACAGCACCTTCAGTGTTACAGTCAGGTAGAGAGAAAAAACTCTTTTTAGAAACAATGGCAAAATATCAATTAATTGATATTTGGAGAGTTTTTCATCCAACGGAAAAAGATTTTACGTTTCATTCAAAAGTTCATGGGACTTATCATAGATTAGATTTCTTTTTGATAAACCAGATGGGGATGGAGATAACTACATCGACTGATATAGGTAGTGCGTTATGGTCAGATCATGCGCCAGTATTTTTGGTACTTGACCCTCTTATGAGTAAAAGTAGTAGGGGTAATTGGAAGCTTAATGATAATCTGTTATATGATGAGAACTGTGTGTCAGAAATTAGGAAGGTAATAACTGACTTCTTACACGACCATATTAATGACACCACATCTCTTCCGAATCAGTGGGAAGCATTAAAATGCGTAATCTGTGGGTATTTTATAAAACATGGGGCTAGACTAAAAAAACTGAAAAGTAATAGAACGACTCAACTATTAAAAGAAATACCCAAAAGAGAAACCCAACATAAACAAAACCCAATATGCGAAATATTAATGGAATTAACAGAAAAGAAAACAGAATTAAAAACTTTAATAAATGAGCAAACGTTACGTATAAGAGATAGTAACCGTTCCTTATACTATCAACAAAGTAATAAACCAGGTAAACTTCTTGCAAGAGTTATGCGCCATAGGGGCAATATATTTCCTATTGTTAAAATCAAGTCAGAAAAAGGAGATATGAAATATGAGCCAAAAGAGATACTAAAGGAGTTTCAGACCTTCTACATGAAATTATATAACATACCTAAAGATGGCACAAAAAATGATACGGAGGGACTTCAACAAAATATTTATCAATATATAAGAGAAACTGCACTCCCTGTTCTAGCACCGACAGAAACTGTACAACTAGAGCAGGATTTCTCGGAGATTGAGATACAAGGGGTAATTGACGCATTGGTACCTGGGAAAAGCCCAGGCCCTGATGGCTTCACCCCAAGATTCTATAGAACATTTAAAGAAGAACTCACCCCCATTTTGAAGCGGACCTTTAATGCTGTTTCTACATCAGTGCCTTTTATCCCACAGAGCCTACAAGCGTATATTTCACTTATACCCAAACCAGAGAAGGATCATACCTTATGTGGAAACTATAGACCAATTTCCCTAACAAATATTGATCTAAGATTGTACTCTAAAATTATCGCCAACAGACTCGCCTCTATAATACCGGCACATATACACCTAGATCAGGTGGGTTTTATAAAAGGAAGAGAGGCTAGAGATAACACCTTAAAAACACTTACACTAGTAGAATATGCACAGAGGGGTTCCATCCCATCCTGTCTACTGGCAATTGATGCTGAGAAAGCTTTTGACAGGGTGGGATGTAACTTCCTTAGTTCAGTGGGGGATGGGCCCTGTACTTATAGATAGGATAATGGCCTTATATCAGAATCCAACGGCTAGGATTCGTGCGAACGGAGATTTATCGGAGGTAGTACCTATAACAAACGGAACCCGACAAGGTTGCCCGCTATCCCCATTGTTATATATATTAGTGATGGAGCATTTGTTAATAGCAGTTAGAGAAAATAAGGATATACAGGGAATTAAGGTGGGAGATATAGAATACAAGATGTCAGTATATGCAGAGGATATCTTGCTATACATTAGAAATCCCTTGATATCAATACCAAACCTGATAACTGAATTTAAACGATTCGGTGCTCTAAGTAATTTTAAGGTAAACTATAACAAATCTGAAGCCCTAAACATTAATTTGCCAAGCGCTATGGTGGAACTCCTTAAAAATGACTTTTCTTTTAAATGGCAGGCGAAGGCAATTAAATACTTAGGTATATATATCCCCACTGACCTCAATAAACTACAGGAGTATAACCATGCCCCGTTGGTGCAGAAAACTATGAGAACGTTACAACAATATGAAAAAGGTATGTTTTCCTGGATGGGTAGAATAAGTATAGTAAAAATGGATATACTACCTAAAATATTATATATCCTACAAGCAATACCCATTTTTCCCTTAACAAATACCCTGAAAAAACTGCATAAGCTAATAGGAAATTTCATCTGGGGAGGCAAGACCCCCAGAATCAATAGATCGGTCTTGAATAAAACTAAGAAAAATGGGGGCCTAGCTCTTCCAGATATAGACATGTACTTGAGAGCAATATTGATAACAAGAATAGTGGACTGGTTCCACAATAGAGATATCAAACAGTGGGTGAAGCTTGAAGAGAAGATCACGGCCTTAAAATTAAAATCACTACCCTGGATAAAAAGAGAGCAAAGACCGCCGGATGGCGAAATGCCCTCTTTAGTGGTATCAACATTAAAAGTATGGGATATTATGATAAAGAGAGGGATTGGATCTACTGAGAGGGGACCTATGACTCCACTGTTTAGTAATCCAGAATTTCCACTGGCACTTGAATCTAAAACATTTCTTAAATGGAAGAGATGTGAAGACACCAGGTTGGTGGAAACGATGGAAGACAACAGGCTCCTCCCACTGGAAGGGTTGGGTGTAGAACATAAAACAAAATGGATGCAGTATGGGATGCTCCAACGGTATATCACATCTCTTATAAAAGAATCGGTAATAGATAGGCCCTTGACAATTTTAGAAAAAATCTTTTTACAAGAACATAGACCCACCCACGTCCTCTCTAAAATCTATAAATACCTGAATTCAGAAAATAAAGGACAGGAGCTACCTTATATTAAGAAATGGGAATCAGAGATAGGAACAGAAATCCCCAGGGAAACATGGGAAAAGGCAATCATAGTAACCCATAAACTCTCGATATCTGTCAAACACCAGGAAAGAAATTATAAAATCTTAGCCAGATGGTATAGGTGCCCTGTGGACTTACATAAAATGAACCCTGACAACGAGGATATCTGTTGGAGATGCCATAAAGCACAGGGCACAATATCACATATCTGGTACTATTGCTCAGAAATCCAACCATTCTGGCAGAAAATATTTGAGATATATAGAGCCATGACCGGGATCGAGATATATCCAGAAATACAAGTGGCGGTACTATCTATGATCCCAGGATCGGTTAAGAAAATTAAAAAAGGAATATTGAAATATTTTCTGACAGCAGCACGAACCATCATAGCAAGAAAATGGAAAAGCACATGTGTGCCTTCTATAGTGGAGTGGGAGTGTGAGATGGCGGACATGCCTGCCCTGGAAGAAAGAATGGTGATAGAGGAGGGGTTGAAGGTACAAATACTAAACACATGGGCTAAATGGGAAGAGTTCAGAGCCTCTTCAGGGCTATTGAGGACAATTATATAGAATCCAACAGAAAACTACAAGAGGGAAACCCTTTTTTTTTTTTTTTTTTGTTTGGTAGTATGAATGGATGATTGAGTAGAAAGAGAGGGCGGGGGCGGAGGGGGTTCAGAATAGGGGTTACACATTCTTGCATCAATTAAGTAAATAATTAAATGGTTAATGAAACCTGAACTAGTGCTTTGATAAAGAAGTATAGAATTATTGTATGTCTTGGATGTGTATAAGTTTCCTTTTTAACTTGTGGTAAAAAATGTTTTGATAAATAAAGATTGTAAAAAAAAAAAAAAAATCCATACCAAACCTGAAGGGTCTGGTATGGATTTTGAGGGGGACCCCCATGCCATTTTTTTTTTTAATTTTGGCGCGGGGTTCCCCTTAATGTCCATACCAGACCTGAAGGGCCTGGTATGGAATTTAGGGGGACCCCCACGCCATTTTATTTTTAAATTTTGGTTCGGGATTCCCCTGTGGGGAAATCCCATGCCGTTTTTATCACTGAACTTTTATGTGTACTGTCGGACAGACAATTCATTAATAGCCGCGAGTAGTTTTGAATGACTTTTTTCCTTTGAAATGTCACTTTGCTGTCAGACTGTTCTACACACTGGAAACATACGCCCCTTTATAGGCATACTATAGACACCCCCCAGGTACGAAATTTAAAGGAATATTAAACTTTTATTGTTTCACTTTAAGCATTATTAAAATCACTGCTCCCAAAAAAACATCCGTTTTTAAAACCTTTTTTTGCATTGATCCATGTCCCCTGGGGCAGGACCCAGGTCCCCAAACACTTTTTATGACAATAACTTGCATATAAGCCTTTAAAATTAGCACTTTTGATTATTCATGTTCGAGTCCCATAGACTTTAACTGGGTTCGCGTGTTCAAACAAATTTTTTGCCTGTTCGCATGTTCTGGTGCGAAACGAACAGGGGGGTGTTCGGCTCATCCCTACTGACTAGGCCATTGCCTGAGTGCGTGTTCAAAGACACTTTCAGCCAGGCAGGTGACTCACTGAGCTGCAGTTCATTAGTTCATTTAATATATATATATATATATATATATATATATATATATATATATATATATATATATATATATATATACAGGATTCCTATACCTGACTAGGCCATTGCCTGAGTGCGTGGTTAAAGACACTTTCAGCCAGGCAGGTGACTCTCTGAGCTGCAGTTCATAAAATATATATCCACTGCATTGTATTCCAGCCAAGCCTATACCTGACTGTAGGCCATTCCTTGAGTGCGTGTTCAAAGACACCTTCAGCCAGGCAGGTGACTCACTGAGCTGCAGTTCATTTAATAAATATATATACAGGCTTATATATATATAGTCTAGCCAAGCCTATACCTGAATAGGCCATTGCCTGAGTGCGCGTTCAAAGACGCTTTCAGCCAGGCAGGTGACTCACTGAGCTGCAGTTCATAAAATATATATATTCACTGCATTGTATTCCAGCCAAGCCTATACCTGACTGTAGGCAATTCCTTGAGTGCGTGTTCAAAGACACTTTTGGCCAGGCAGGTGACTCACTGAGCTGCAGTTCATTTAATTAATATATATACAAGCTTGTATATCTATAGTCTAGCCAAGCCTATACCTGACTAGGCCATTGCCTGAGTGCGTGTTCAAAGACACTTTCAGCCAGGCTGTTGGGTACCTGGAAGTGAGCCTGACTTGTAGGAGAAGACCTCTCATACAACGCTGGTTCAAGAGCCACTGGAGTGGGGGCAGTGGTCTTGTGAGCACAGTGGGGTAGGAGTGCCTGTTGAGATGAAAGGCTCTGATGCTGGAGCAGAGTAGAGATCCTTCCAGGGATGGCTGGACTGCAGGTGAGGTGGTAGCAGGAAGCAGCAGGCTGCAGTGCTGAGGATGCAGATGCAGAAGTCCCTGGAGAAGAAGCTGAGAGTGCAACAGCACAGCAGCAAACGGCAGGCACAGGCAGGGTCAGACAGTCTGGATCAGCAGGCAGCAAGGCGGTTAATACAGCAGGCAGAAGCAGAGTCCGTAGGCAGGCAGAGGTCGGCAACAGTATTGGCAGATGCAGTAGCAGGGTCAGGCAGGCCGGGTCGGATTGGAGAAGGAGGGATGTTCAGACAAGCCGGGTCAATGGAGCAATCAATCAATCAGGTACAGGTTTAGCAAGTCCACAAAGCTGAGATGAAACAGCAGCGCATCCCTGCAGCAGGAGAACTCTTATGCACCCTTTGGCACCAAAACGGCGCTAACGCGAATGCGCGCGCACCCGTGCGTGCGTACGTGCCCGCACACACGCGCCGCGCACAGGCAGGTGACTCACTGAGCTGCAGTTCATTCAATAAATATATATACAGGCTTGTATATATATAGTCTAGCCAAGCCTATACCTGACTAGGCCATTGCCTGAGTGCACGTTCAAAGACACTTTCAGCCAGGCAGGTGACTCACTGAGCTGCAATTCATAAAATATATATCCACTGCATTGTATTCCAGCCAAGCCTATACTTGACTGTAGACCATTCCTTGAGCGCGTGTCCAAAGACACTTTCAGCCAGGCAGGTGACTCACTGAGCTGCAGTTCATAAAATATATATCCACTGCATTGTAGTCCAGCCAAGCCTATACCTTACTGTAGGCCATTCCTGGTGTACTGTTTTTAGTAAACCTCAGGTGTTGTTTTGCTAATCTAATTGTACAGTATGTCTGGAAGGCCACCAAGGAGAGGCAGATGCTCACAGGCCACTAAAAGAGGGCAAGCAGGCTCTGTGTCTACAGCAAACAGTGCTGGTTGTGGACACGGTGCATCCTCAGCACGTGGCTGTGGGGCACACTGGCCCTTTTTTCGTCAGCTTGCCGTGTAGAGCCACAACATGCAGAAGAGTTGGTAGAGTGGATGACCAAGCCGTCCTTATTGTGCTCATCCTCTGTCACCCAGGCTCAGGGTACTTTGTTTGCCAATGCAGCTGCCAAAGCAGCCTCTTCCATCGGTTCAATGTCATCAGTCACTCCTTCCCTAGCCCCACCATCATGCCCTGAGGAGTCCCCCGAACTGTTCGACCACAGTGTAGGGTACTGTACATGCTGCAGGAGGATGTGCAGCGTTTTGAAGGCTCTGATGATGGTACCCAGGTTGAGGATGAAGGCAGTAACATGAGCCCAGAGAGAAGAGGGGGTGCCCAAGAAGGACAAGAAACTGGCAGTCATGTTCCCCCAGCTGCAGCATACTGCCAGGTTTGCTCCAGTGGTGAGGAGGAAGGGGATGATGAGGTCACTGACTCTATGTATGTGCCTATCAGAATAGAGGAGGAGGAGGAGGAGGCACATCACCAACGAGGCAGGATGCCCTCCAGGGGCCAGCTTAAGGGCAGCTAACCGACTGCATCACACCGTAGAGCTCTGCATGTGCAAGGCGCTGCTGACTCTGCATGTTTTTCCAAAAGTTCTTTGGTGTGGGCCTTTTTTGAGACGTGTGCAGCAGATCACACTGTTGCTGTTTGCAACATATGTCTGAAGCGTATCAAGCGTGGCCAAAACAGCAGCCGCTTGGGCACCACATGCTTGACCAGACATATGTCGAGCTCCCATGCAGTCCGTTGGCAACAGTATTTAAAAGACCCACACCAAAGAACAAGGCGGACCTCTCCTTTTTTTTTCTTCCATATATTTATTGAAAGATTTTCATACAGATTATACATTATACAATTGGACATAGTATGTCGTGTAATGACATTCCAATTAGACAGTATAAGAAATACAGTTCAACTTGTGAGTTCAATAATTATAACATTTTACCAACCTTGGTTGGTTATAACTTTTATTTAACATATATCCATTGTGGATTCTAGACTACCAATGTTATTAACCGTAGTTTCGTAGTTTTTTAGTTGTAGACCTCTTCACTAGAGTCGCACCCCAAATGGGATCTTTAGTGCCACAGGAGTGAAGAGGCCCCTTCTATCTTATGTTAATATTGATAAATATTGATAAATATGTGCTAGTTAGAACTAGCTGTTGCATATAACTTGTTTCTCTTGCCTATAGAAAGGTATTGCTCGGTCAAGAAGAGGAGGTGGGTATCAGTGTTTAGGTTAGTGGTTTGCGCAGTGTGCAGTCCAGTCAGTCCATGGTTGCCAGTTCTTGTGTGCTTTCGTCGCCTGGCCAGTGTGAGTAGCTGTTATGATCTCGTAGCTGTAATGAAGGGCTACTAAGTCAATGACTTGGGTTATTGTCAGGGGATTGTCAGACTTCCATTGCCTGGTTATGTTTAGTCTTGCCGCCAGGAGGATGTGAGTGACCACTGGCCTGAATGAATGTGGGATTGATTCTATAGTTAGGTTAAGTATCGCTAACGCAGGGGAGGGGTGGATTTTAATTTGGGTTATGTGAGAGATTAAACTAAAAATTCTTTCCCAGTAGTTGTGGAGTTTAGTGCATGTCCAGAGTATATGCATTATGTCGCTAGGAGAAGAATGACATCTCCAGCATATATTAGGGATTTTTGGGTTAAAGGTCGTAATTCTGGCTGGAGTGATGTACCAACGTAGTGTGATTTTCTGTGTGAGTTCCCACAGGGCCGCGCATTTAGTGGCTTTGTATATAGTTTTGAGGGCAAGTTGCCATTGGTCTTCCGTATAGGGCTGATCTAAATCTTTTTCCCAATTTTGGTGGGGTTTTAGTTTAAGGAAGGTACGTTTGTTGTGGAGAATGTTGTAGAAGTAGGATATACCTCTGGTTTTAGTGGCTGTGTTGGTAAGGTATTCCCAGGTTTTAGGGTGGATATTGTAGAGGGGGAGGGGTAGGGTTTTTAGATAGTGGTGTAGGCGCATGTAAGTGAATTTGTCAGATGCTGTTAGATTGAATTCGGATTGGAGTTGTGCGTATGATTTAATGTGGTTGTCATGTATTAGGTCTTGTATGAGAAGTATGCCTTTGGTGGTCCAAGTTGATAGAGAGATTTCTGGTAGCGTGTGATGTAGGGATTCCAAGGGGATGTGCCCTGGAGATGTGACGGGAATAGGAGTCAGTAAGGATACTGATTTCTTCCATGCGAGTGCCGAAGCTTTCATGGTCGGGGGAAACGCCTTTGGTATTATGGTTCCCAGTGGAATACTAAGTAACCAAGTTTTCAAGTTTGGTTGAGATAATGCGGAGCTTTCAATTTGTCCCCAAAGTGTAGTGGATTGTGATTGGAACCAGGAAGGTAATTGAGCTAGGATTGTCGCTAGGTAATAGTCCTCGAAGTCTATAGATCCTGTTCCACCGACTAGTTTATGTTTTACTAAGTTGTGTTGGGCACTCCTCGGTTTTTTCCCGCTCCATAAGTATTTGTTGAAAGTAGTTTTGAGAGATTTGAAGAAGGTGGTTGGCAGTGGTATAGGTAGGGTTCTAAAATGATAAAGTATTTGGGGGAGGCATATCATCTTAAATGCTGCAAGTCTGCCCGACCATGAGAGTTCGTGCTTTGCTATTTGTTGGGAAGTTGATTGAATTTGTTGTAAGAGTGGTATGTAGTTGCTCGAGTAAATTTTCTTAGTTTCTCTCGGGAGTTGAATGCCCAAGTATGATATGTCGGTTTCTGCCCATTTAAAAGGGTATTGTAGTTGTAGGAGGTGTTTCATGGTGGTGTTTATGTTTATGTCTAATATGAATGATTTGGTCACATTAACCTTGTAATACGAAATCGAGCTAAACCAAGTGAGCAGTTTTTGTACTTCTGCCAGGGAGACAGTCGGATCTGTAAGGATTAATATTATATCGTCCGCGAATAAGCTTATTTTGTGGTGTGAGAGGCCTATACGCATGCCTGAGATGTTAGGGTGGGAGCGAACGTGTTCAGCCAGGGGTTCCATAAGCATGTTAAATATTAGAGGGGAGAGGGGACAGCCCTGGCGTGTGCCATTTGTGATGGGGAATGGGCGTGAGAGCATGCCTTCTGTGAACACTTGGGCTTCAGGGTTAGAGTACAATGCTAGGATGGCTGTTAGGATCCGTCCCTGGAATCCGAATTTGTGTAGGACTGCTTCTAGATAGGTCCAGTGAACTCTATCGAACGCCTTCTCTGCATCTAGGGAAAGAAGCAGAGAAGGCGTTCCAGTGGATTCAGCATGGTGGATAAGGTCTAGCATTCTCCTGGTGGCATCTGAAGATTGTCTGCCTTTGGTAAAGCCAGTCTGATCTTGGTGTATGATAGTTGGCATAATTTCGTTTAGTCTGTTGGCAATGGTTTTGGAGTAAATTTTTAGGTCTAAGTTGAGTAAGGAGATCGGGCGAAAGTTTTGGGGGGCATCCGACTGTTTCCCTGGTTTTGGTATGGTTATTACAAGCGCTTTTAAGTATTCTTTCGAGAAGCTAGCAGAGGAGGCAGCGTGGTTAAAGAGATCTGTAAGGTATGGGATTAGTTGGTTGGAGAACACTTTGTAGTATTCCCCTGTTATCCCGTCTGGACCTGGTGCTTTGCCACTAGGCAATGAGTCAATAGTAGTCTTGATTTCCAGGTCGGTGAATGGTGCGTTCAGGGCGGTCAGTTGGTCGGTAGATAGTTTGGGCAGTTTGATTTTAGTGAGGAAGTTGTTAATGTCGTCTTGTGTGGGTTTGGGGGTATGGTGGTCATGTTTTAAGTTGTATAGGTCTTCATAGTAGGTGCTGAAAGCATCGGCAATGTCCTGGGGATTGGTCAATGGGGTGTTGGTGTGGGGGTGTTTAAGTAGTGTTATTCTAGCTTTATTTCGTCTTCCTTTGAGTCTTTGGGCTAAAGTCTTCCCTGCCTTGTTGGAAGTAGAGTATGAAGATGCTTTAAATTTCCTTTGAAGGAATTCGTATGAGTGAAGGAGAAGGGTTTTCAGTTCCTGTCTTAGGGATAGTAGTTGGTTTGTAAGTGGGTTTTGAGGGTCACATTTGTGTTTCTTTTCTAGGTCCACTATTTGGGCTGTTATTTTATCTATGCGCTGCGTCCTCTGTCGCTTATGATGAGAGCTTAATTTAATGAGCATTCCCCTCATGTACGCTTTATGAGCGCTCCACACCACGGCAGGGTCGGGTACCGATCCCTTATTCAACGAGAAAAATTCTGAAATGTGTTCTGAAATTTCTGGGGTGTATTTATTATTTTGAATTATGGAGTTGTTTAGTCTCCATAGGAATGTATTATGTTGAAGATTGTGATCTTGGATGGTAATTGAGGTGGGTGCGTGGTCCGACCATGCCATGGTGTGGATTACCGACTGAGATATTTTTTGTAAAATACGTTTATCAGCCAGGAACAAATCAATTCTGGAGTAAGAACCATGTCTGGGGAAAAAAAAGGTGAAGTCACGTTCGGCGCCATGGTGGCAGCGCCAGACATCATACAGGTCATGGGTTTGTATGAACGCTTTTAGAGGCGATTCACGTCTTTTCGCTGAAGCGGTGGAGTCCAGGGACACATCTGGGACCAGGTTGAAGTCCCCACACACAATTGTGTGGCCTTTTTGTATGGGTTTTAATGTACGGATAATCTTGCGTAGGAATCTCAATTGGTGAGTATTCGGAGCGTATAGGTTGATGATGGTGTAGGTTGCTCTATTAATGGTACAGATAAGGATGATGAAGCGTCCTTCGGGGTCTGGGACTATTTCTAAGAGTTGGAAGTCTATGGTATCTTTGACGGCTATCATGACCCCTCTGGTCTTGGTAGAATGAGTTGCGTGTAATATGTTTGGAAAGTGACGATTTTTACACAGGGGAGTGTTGGTAGCTAGTAGGTGGGTTTCTTGGACGCAAATGATGTCACTCTGGAGATCTTTGACGGTTTTCCATAGTGAGTGGCGTTTGGCTGGATGATTCAGCCCGTTGACGTTGAGTGAAAGGATGTTAAACGGCATCTTGTGGGTGTGGGTGTGGTGCAAGCTTCTAGTAACACTTACAGTTAGGCGATCTCGTGATGAGCTGGTTTTTTGTTTTCCCAGTCGATGTGATGGGTAGGGTGCGGTATGGAAGTCCGAGATTCAGTTCAGCTGGGTCCCGTATACAAGAGCGGTGAGCGTTGTATCTGGCTGGCCAGGGGGCCAAGGTGAGGATGGACTAGTAGACTGCAAATAGAGCAATACGTTAGGTAGCAAGGCAGTTATAATCAAATAGAGATCATGTGTACTTTGGGTAACAATGAAAATTTTGAGAGAGCTCTGTGTTGTGAGCTGGTAAGTTAGCTTGTTAGCAGAGAGGTGGCGGATATAACGTTGCAAGAGAGAAAAAAAAAAAAAACTTTGTAAGAAAAAAGAACAAAAAATAGAAAAACAAACAGAGGGGGTGCTGAGCACCTGTGGACCTCTGTATTGGGATACAAATAGTCACTACCACGGGTAGCAGAAGACTGGAGTGGAGGATAGCCATAGCACAGGGGAACTGTTGTTGCTGTTATTGGCTTTGTTGTATTTGTAAGTTTTCACTTGGTGTTTTGATCTAGTTGTCTGCGGGGAGAGGATGAAATTCTGTTATGCTGAGCAGGATTAGGTGGTTCTGGGTTTATGCCCCAGGTATGGAGTAGCTTCAGGCCCTTTTCTAGTTCCCCAATTGCGTGGGTTTGACCGTTGCGGACAATGAGAATGGTGGCTGGGTATCGCCATTTGTATTGCAGCTTGTGATTTTGTAGGCCTTTGGTGATTGGGTTCAAATGGCGCCTCATTTGGAGGGTGTATTTTGAGAGATCAGGGAATAGCTGAATTCCCGTGTAAGGTGCTGGTAGTGGCGATTTAGCCCTGAGTCCCATGAGCAGTTTTTCTTTGATGTGGTAAAAGTGAACCCTCATCAGGACATCTCTGGGGACTGAGGCAGCTAGATGGGATGGTTTAGCAATTCTATGAATTCTGTCTACGATGACGTCTCTCGGGGAGGCCTCAGGGAGAACTAAGTGTATCAGTTCTTTTGCGTAGCGTGGCAGATCTGCGGGTAGTATGGACTCGGGGACCCCCCTCAGTTTAACATTGTTCCTGCGAGATCTGTCTTCTAGGTCGGCCAGCTTGGCACGCATCCATGTCTGTTCCTCTCTAACAGCTTCAAAGGCTTCAATGGTGTCATTCACTGTGGAGGTGCAGGCATGTATTCCTCTCTCAGCGTTTGTCACTCTATCATCCAGAGAGTGGATGTCAGTGGTGATCTTGTGGAAGAGGGATGATAGATCTGTCATGAGGGAGGTCTGCAGGGATATGAGCATATCCTTGAGCGTTGTGTCCATGACCGGCTGCCCTGAGGTGGGGAAGGAGGCCATAGAGGATTGTAAGGTCTAGTGAGTACTGGGTGGGAGCCTGGGCCTCAATTTGCGAGTACCGCGACCGTTGCGGCATCGCATCTATCCTCATTTTTGCCTTTGCTGGGCTGCCTAGGTTGGGATCCCCTTCTGGGGTAAGGGGGAGGTTATCCACGGTACCTGTATCCTGAGGATCATCTGTCTCATCATCCGGCAGGTCCGTGTAAGCTGTGGACGGCGCGGCCTGGCCGACGCCATCTTGGATCTTCCATCCCGCCGGCTTGTAAGCAAATTCGGTGAGTTTTTGTGGTATGTGGTCTGTAAATCTCTTCCTGGAAGTCATCCTTGTTGTCCCCTGACTGTGAGGAGTGTGGATGGGTAGGTTTGATTCGTTTTTTGCAGCCGATGTCGTTGGATTCTGTCCCCTGGCTCAGAGCTGTGGAATTAAGCGTCCATCTGCTATCCCGGCTGGCCACGCCCCCTCTAGGCGGACCTCTCCTTGCTCCTCATCAGCTGGGATCTCCAACCCCACTATTCCTTCAGTCCTCTCAGAAACCAGCACTGACAGGAATGAAGGTGTAGAATTAGGTGTGCCAAGTACTTGCAGGCAATCTGCTATCGCTACACCAACATCCGATTGTAGCAGGCAAATTTCCCTAGCCCAGTTGCTAAACCGGTGAAAGAAATTCTGTCCCAGCCATCCACATGCTCAGCGGCTGAATGCTAGTTTGGCTAAATTGCTAGCATTCCAACTGCTGCCTTTTCAGCTGGTAGACTCTGCCCCCTTTTGAGAATTTGTGGAATGTGCCTCAGTGGCAGGTTCCCAAACGCCAATTTTTTTCTTGTAAGGCAATTCCGGCTCTCTACCGACATGTGGAAGGCAGTGTCTTGGCCTCGTTGGACAGGGCGGTCAGCGGAAAGGTGCATATTACCACTGACTCATGGTCCAGCAGGCATGGACAGGGACATTACCTTTCTTTCATGGCGCACTGGGTAACCCTGCTGGCAGCTGGGAAGGATGCAGGACAGGGTGCAGTATTGCTGGAGCTTGTTCCGCCACCACGCCTCCAAAATGCTGGTAGTGGTGATTCTGCCACACCTCTCTCCTCCACCCCCTCCTCATCTTCTTCCTCTATGGCCTCTTCCTGTGCAGATTTGTCCTCAGAACCAGCGATGTAGGTGTTCTAGAGGCTACGCAAGCACTCAGGCAAAAAGATGCCATGCAGTGCTTGAGTTGGTCTGCTTAGGGGACAGGAGCCATACTGGGTCAGAGATTCTGTCAGCTCTGCAGGGGCTGGCTCAGAGATGGTTGACGCCACGCCAGCTTCAGCCAGGGATGGTGGTTTGCGACAATAGCACCAACCTTCTCTCCGCCCTTCGACAGGGACACTTCACCCATGTGCCCTGTTTGGCTCACGTCCTTAATTTGGTGGTGCATTGGTTCTTGTGCAGGTACCCGGGCTTACAGGATATCTTGAGGCAGGCCAGGAAAGTCTGTGGGCATTTCCGCCAGTCATATAATACCAGTGCTCGGCTGGCTGACCTTCAAAAGGAATGCAACCTGCCCAAGAACCGCCTCATCTGTGACATACCCACCAGGTGGAACTCAACGTTGGCAATGCTGCAGCGGCTGCACATGCAGCAGAGGGCCATCAACAAGTACCTGTGAGATTATGGCACCAGGACAGGGTTAGGGGAGCTTGGCTTTTTTTTACCACGCCAGTGGCTCATGATCAAGGATGCATGCACTGTCCTGTCACCATTTGAGGAGGCCACGAGGATGGTGAGCAGTGACAGTGCATACATCAGTGATACTGTCCCTCTTGTCTACCTACATGCTGCATGGAATAATGGACAGAGCACTTGAGCCAGAACAGAGGGAGGAAGAGGAGGACTTCCTTACCTCTCAAGGCCCCCTTTATCCAGACAATATTCCTTTGGGCCCGCGGATCTTACAGGAAGAGGAGGAGGAGGAGGATGAGGCTTGTGTCAGCATGGAGGTGGAGTCTAGCACTCAGCAGCAGTCTTCAAGGGATCATTTACAGTCCCCAGAAACCCATGACTTGTACGTGGCTGGGAGGAGGTGGCTGCGGATCAGGTCGTCCTTAGTGACCCAGAGGACTCCGGATCGAATGCCTCAGCAAATCTACGCTGCATGGCCTCCTTGATCCTGCAAAGCCTGCAAAAGGACCCTCAGATTTGTGTGATCAAGGAGAAGGATCACTACTGGCTGGCAACCCTTCTTGATCCACGTTACAAGGGTAAGGTCGTGGAACTTATCCAGCCATCGCAGAGGGAGCACAGGATGAAACATCTTCAGGAGGCCTTGCAGAAAGGTTTGTGCAACGCGTTTCCAGAGCCTGGGAGGGTGCAAATTCCTGGTCCTGGACAACGTGTTGCTGAGGCTTCGGTCGGTCAGAAGGAGCGGTGGAGAAGGTGGCCATCTGACCGATGCGTTCAGACAATTTTTTAGTCCGAAGACCAAAGGTATGATGGGTTCCAGCAACCATCGCCAGCGTCTGTTGTACATGGTGCAGGAATACCTAGGAGCAAGATCAGACTTGGAGACCTTTCCAACCGAAAATCCACTGGGTTACTGGGTTTTGAGGATGGATCACTGGCCAGAGCTTGCACAGTTTGCAATTGAGCTACTGGCCTGTCCTGCATCCAGCGTTCTTTCAGAACGCACATTCAGTGCCGCTGGAGGCTTTGTAACCGATCACAGATTGTGTCTGTCCACCGACTCGGTTGATCGGCTCATCTTCATAAAAATGAATCAGTCTTGGATCACCAGCTACCAAGCACCTGATGCTGATGTAACCAAATAATTTTTTTTATGAATGTGAGATCCCTTGAAGACTGCCTATGCTGATGCTGACTGACTATCCTGTTATGCCGAGTGACTATCCTATTCCTCCTCAATGTTCATGTTGATAGCTTCTAAGAACATTTTTGGTTCTGGGCACCAGCACCAGTGCCTAAAGCCCAGTTTTTCTGCCCCTGTTTAACGGGCGCGTAATTACAATTTTTAAATCTAATATTTCACAGAAGGGCTCATTCCTGTGCTCAACAACAGAATCTGTGAGGGGTTACAGTGTTGTGGCACCAGCACCAGTGCCTAAAGCCTAATTTTTATGCTCCTGTTTAACAGGGACGTGTAATTACAATTTTTGCTGTAATATTTTGCAGCAGGGCTCGTTTCTGTACTCAACTAGAGTATCTGTGAGGGGTTGCAGTGTTGTGGCACCAGCACCAGTGCCTAAAGCCCAATTTTTCTGACCCTATTCAACAGGGGCATGTAATTACAATTCTTGATATAATATCTCACAGCAGGGCCTGTTCCAGCGCCCACCAAGAGTAACTATGAGGGCTTACAGTGTTGTGGCAACACCACCACACCCCAATTTTTCTGACCCTGTTCAACAGAGGCATGTAATTACAATTCTTGATATAATATTTCACAGCAGGGCCTGTTCCAGCACCCAGCAAGAGTAACTGTGAGGGCTTACAGTGTTCTGGTACCACCAACACCTAAGGCCCAATTTTCTGCTGAGTATATAGGGCAGGCCCCTACTTTCAAACATCCGACTTACAAATGACCCCTACTTAGAAAATGACTCCTACTTACAAACGGAGGGAGACAACAGGAAGTGACTGGAAATCTACCCCTAGGGAGGGAAATTCTCTCCTGTAAGAGTTAATATGGGAAAAAGGTGTCTCCTCCACTGATTTTTCACCAATCCTTGTTTCGCTTAAAAAAACCAAATTTTCAAGATGCAATTGTCATTGGGACAGAAAGTGAGGTGAGAGGGCGGTGATGCGGACGTGACGTGTGACGTCCGTGCAGGGAGAGGGGCCTGATGGCGGCGCCGATGTGAGGGCTTGAGACGAGCCGCTCCGAATGGGAGAGAGATGCTGGAGCGGGGTGAGAGCCCACAGCGTGCCCAGGAAAGAGTCCTTACTGGGACACATGACCTCCCGTGGGGCTGCATTACCTCCCGTGCCCCGTAGTCACAGGCAGCAGCACAACACAGAGGCGGACCTTCTCTGCCGGCAACATTGGTCAGGTAGAGCTGGGTCAATAACAGATCCGGACGTACAAGCATCAAGGAGCCAGAGAGGGAGTGGACTCGGCGGGCTGAGCAGCTCTGGTGTCGGAGCGGATGTAAGGATTTAGAGCGGTCAGTAGTTACCAATGAGCCTGCTGGACGCCCTGTTGACCTGCCTTGTTCCACCTTCCCCCTTTACCCCCCCTTCACCAGCACCAAGAATTCTGGAACTTACATGTTGCAGAAGTATCAAGGTAACAGAAGCGG
The DNA here is from genome assembly GCF_042186555.1 of Aquarana catesbeiana. Taxonomy (NCBI): domain Eukaryota; kingdom Metazoa; phylum Chordata; class Amphibia; order Anura; family Ranidae; genus Aquarana; species Aquarana catesbeiana. The sequence continues at coordinate 196,355,653 of NC_133334.1, read as the reverse complement.
AGCAGCGCTGCCGGTGGGTGACAGGAATTAGAAGACAAAAGGTATGAAAGTCTCTCTTATTATAGTTAATTATGAAGAACTATAAGGAAGAATAATGTGGTCCGCTGCCTAGTTTCTTTATCAAAGCTCGGGAGAGCAGCGATCTATGATCATTTGAGTTCTGAACTGTTGAGGGTTCTATTTTTGATTGCCGATTAATTTTTTGATTGCTGATTAATTCTCTGAGCCTGGTTACCTTGTCTGCCTCTTTCCCTGCCCTTCTCCAATGGTGTGGTATGTGAGGGGTCCTACGAGCTAAATAAGCTAGACCCCAGGAATTGGGCAGGATTGATGCAACCCACGAAAAGTTCCAGCATTTACAGGGGGAACGAAATAAAGGAGAGTAAAAGGAAAGGAAGAGGGGAGGAGAGGAAGGCAAGGAGGGGATTTTCCTTGGACTTTTCTGCTATAATAATTACATGCAGCGCGGACGCACCGCTGGGAGGGTGCGAGTAATACTGCGAGGTAATGGGGTCGGAGTCGGTAGGAGGAGGCCTGGGAATCGCAAGCGTAAATAGAAAAACCAACTTGTTTGTGTAAAGAGCTGGCAGTAAGCTGAAGTATGAGAGGGCAGTCCCAAAGAACAACAGAGCCTAAAAATCCTAGGGAGAGCCTTAACTCTAGCTCTATACAAAAATATCTTAAAGAAGCAAGCCAAAAGAGCCCCAGAATGGACATGAAACAGTCAGGAACAAAAGATAAGAAAAAAGACCAGCAGAAACAGAAGGGGGGACAGGGGGACAGGGCCAAGGAGGAACTTGAACTAGAAGGAGCAGTGGCTAGCTGCATCATGGAAGAGCAAAGAAGCATGGAGCCAAGTCTGAATAAAACAGAAATGCTGGAAATGTTTGCCGAACTTGAAAGCGTTATAAAAGCTGAAATTATGAATGTGCGCACAGACATGGGTCAGTTACTGCACAGATTGGAAGAAGCAGAAGAGGCATCAGGTAATCAAGCAAAAGAGATCCTGGTTCTTAAAGAGCAGGTCAGGAAAATGCAGAATGAAAATCGCATGATGGCATATAAAATAGAAGAGCAGGAGAATCAGAGCAGGCGTCAAAATCTGCGTATCAGATCCATACCGGAACAACTTAATGAGGACTTGGGGGAGAAGTTGAGAAAAATATTCAACCCTATCCTGGGCAGAAGGGAGGAGGAGGTGCTAAGGATCGATCGGGTTCATAGGGTGAGGAAAACCCTAATATAAAACAAGACATTCCTAGAGACGTAATCATGAAGTTCCATGCATATGAGGACAAAGAAAAAATATGGAAGAATCTTAGGGGGGCCCCCCAATTTGTTTTGAGAATAAAAATTTACAGATATTTGCGGACCTCTCAGCTGGAACCTTGGCGCGGAGAAGACAGATGAGACCACTCTTAGAACAACTTCGGAGGGCCAATCTGAAGTACAGCTGGGGGTTCCCAACATCCCTGATAGTTGTCAAGGAAAGGAGATCTTTCAGGATGAGAGTCCTAGAAGAGATGCAGGACTTTTGCGACAGCTTGGGTATTCCGATGCCTGAAGTTTCAAGAAGGGATAGTCAATGAACACAAAGACCAGCTGCATGAGAGTGATTGGCGAACTGCGGGTCATCAGGGAGGCGGGGGGGTTAGGGGGGTAATGTGTTTTTTTTTTTTTTTCTTCTCCCTCCCAATCAGGTGACCCGGGGAGCTCATATGATGCCGTGACTCTGGACTTGAGATAATTGAATATGTGGACAAAGGATTGAGCTGCTGGTGGGCGGGGGGCATGGGGAGGTGCGGCTCCCAATCGGTGTGCTGGTTTCTTGCCTTCCCTACCATACTCCGCCTCATCTTTGGAAGGAGGGGGTATCAGGAGCCGTCATTGGAGCACCACCCCTAGGAAGGAAGCGCGCAGTATGGGATTGGGAGCATCTCCTACGTGCGGGCTTGGGGTTGGGTTGCAGCCGGGGAGGTGGAGGGGGGGTTCGAGGTAGAGGTTGGGGTAGGAGAGGTGGGGGGAGGGCGGGGGGGAGGGGGAGGGTGTTCCTGCGGAGTGGGTTTTAGGGGAGCAGTTGGAAGGTGAAAAGGGATAGATTCAGGGGAATGCATGATCTTAAGTTTCTATCTTACAATGTAAAAGGTCTAAACTCGCCTATAAAAAGACATAAAATACTGAAGGAACTCCAACATTATGGAGCCGATATAGTTTTTCTTCAGGAGACTCATTTAGCTTTAGACTCCAGGATCAGGCTTTTCTCTCCAGGCCTGCCGCAATGGTTTTACAGTGATTCTCCTATCAGGAGATCGAAGGGAGTCGCAATAGGGCTCTCGAGGGCATCTAACTTCTTCCTGATAGATAGGATGACGGATCCGGATGGCCGGTATATTTTTTTGAAGGGTAATATTGGGAATAAAACTTTACTTTAGTGAGCGTATATTGTCCTAATAAAAACCCAACTGTATTTCTGGGACAGGTGCTGATGAAGCTGACGAAGTTTAGGGAGGGGGAGGTGGTGTTGGCGGGGGACCTCAACTTCTGCCTCGACCCCAGTCTCGATAGTACGTCCCGGGCCCAGGGGATAAGGAAGGCCTCAATGAGCGCAATCGGGCGACGGCTGTTTAGCTGCCAACTGATGGACGCATGGCAGCTGCAACATGCAAAGGATAGAGATTACACCTTCTTCTCCCCTGTGCACGGGACGTATTCGTAATTAGACTACATTTTTGTGGACGATAGTCTCCTGGAATGGGTGGAGGAAACCAGAATAGAAATTTTGTCTCTTTCGGATCATTCACCGGTCACGATGAGGATGAGGCTCCCGGATAGGGAGGAGCGGCCCTTCTCGTGGAAGCTGAATGAATTTCTGTTGAAGGAACCAGAAATATTGGAAAAGGTACAGGAAGAAGTGGATTTTTTCTTCAAATCAAATGACACAGGAGAGGTTTCCTCCTCCATTGTATGGGAAGCGCACAAGGCGTACATTAGAGGGGTTTTTATTTCCATAGGAGCTGGGATAAAAAAAAAAGAGAAAGGAAGAAAGGGAAAGGATGATTGAGGAAATTTTTCTATTGGAACAGACCCATAAAAAGTCGAAGGGGCTGAGTCAGGAAGTCTTCCGCCAACTAGCCGTTAAAAGGGAGGAGTTGAGGGATGCTATGGAACAGGATTCTAAGCGAGCTCTCAATAGGATAGCAAAGGATAACTATCTTTGGGCAAACAAGTCAAGTAAACACCTGGCCAGATTAGCGAGAAAGAAGAGACAGAAACTTTATTGAAAAAATACAAAATAAAAAAGGGGAGTTAATAGTGACTAGTAAAGGCATAGCAAATGAGTTCAAAAAGTTTTATGAGGCACTATATTCTATTGGGCAAGATAGAGCGGGTAACCCAACACATATGGGGAGGGCCGAGGAATTTTTGAAGGGGGCAGGAGTTGCGGAGCTCACCGAGGAAGAGAGAACTACCCTTGATAGACCGATAGGAGAGGAAGAAATCTTGGCAGCTCTGAAAACTTCCCCAAAGGGCAAGAGTCCAGGGCCTGACGGCTTTACCACTCTATACCTGGAAAAACTGAAACACATTCTTGTTCCTAGACTCTGCCATTTCTGGAACGAGTTGGGTGCCAACTGTGTAATGGGGAGAGAGGCTTTAACAGCTTTGATCACCCTGATATTAAAAGAAGGAAAAAATGCCCAGCTCTGTTCTAGTTATAGACCCATCTCGCTGCTGAATGCAGACGTAAAACTTTATGCGAAAGTGCTGGCAAGTAGACTGAAGGATCAAATGACATCTTTTGTGCATGCTGACCAGGCCGGCTTCGTGCCCGGGCGACAGAGCAGGGATAATGGGGTACGAGCAGCGCTCCTGTTGGAATCTAGCAAACGGGATGGACCCCCAGTTCTATTCCTGTCAGTGGACGCGGAAAAAGCGTTTGACAGGGTAGACTGGGGGTTCATGATGAAAACGTTGGAAGTAATGGGTGTGGGCCCGAGGTATATTTCATGGGTCAAGGCCCTATACAACAATCCTACGGCTACAGTCAGGGTTAACGGGGCCCTTTCAAAACCCTTTAATATGGAAAACGGCACTAGGCAGGGGTGTCCTCTGTCCCCCCTCTTGTTTGTCCTGTCCCTTGAGCCCCTTCTAGCCACTATTCGTAATAACCCAGATTGTAGTGGGGTGAAGATAGGAGCAGAGGAACACAAACTTGCGGCTTTTGCCGATGATGTAATGTTTTTTATCTCAAATCCCAGAATCACCCTCTCGAATGTGCTACGGATCCTAAGAAGATACGGGGAAACCTCTAATTTCAAAATAAATTTAAAGAAGTCGGAGATCCTGAATATTAGTATGGGAAAACAAGAGGAAGCCCACCTCGCTCAGGTGTTCCCTTTCCCTTGGAAAAAGGAAATTAAGTATTTAGGGATAAAATTATCTAATACATTTAAAAAACTGTACCTAAAAAATTATATTCCGCTGCTGGATGAGATTAGGCAGGAAGCTAGAAGATTATCATCAAGGCCTCTTTCATGGCTCGGGCGTGTGAATGCAGCTAAAATGATACTGGCCCCCAAAATACTGTTTAAATTTCAGAATGAAGAATGACAGTAATATGTTGTATTTTGTTAATGAAATTTGTAAGTTTTTGGTTTTTTTATCGGAGGGGTTTGGTTTTGTATGGATAAAATATTAAATAAAGTATTAAAAAAAATGTTACAGGGGTGATGATAACCCTTCCCTATGTTTTCCAAAAAGCTTTAAAATAGATTTTTTGGCTGGAGCTACACTTACAAAATGTACCTGTTCCAAATTACAAACAGATTCTACATAAGAACAAACCTACAGTCCCTGTCTTGTTTGCACTGCCTGTATACTGCTGTTCAGAGTATATAGGGCCTGGGGGCCCAACGCTTTTCTTTTTTTAATTTGGGTGCGGGGTTCCCCTAATATCCATACAAGACCCAAAGGGCCTGGTAATGGACTGGGGGGGGGGGTACCCACGCCATTTGTCTCACTGATTTTCATCCATATTGCCAGAGCCCGACATTACATTAAAGCCGCAAGCAGTTTTAAATTACTTTTATTCCTTTAAAAATGTCATTTTGTGCAAGGACTGTTCTAAGCACAGGAAACACACACCACTTTACAGGCATACTATAGACACCCCCCAGGTACGATATTTAAAGGAATATTTCACTTTTATTTTTTTACTTTAAGCATCATTAAAATCACTGCTCCCGGAAAAACGGCCATTTTTAAAACTTTCTTTTGCATTGATACATGTCCCCTGGGGCAAGACCCAGGTCCCCAAACCCTTTTTAATAAAATAACTTGCATATTAGCCTTTAAAATTCGCACTTTTGATTTCTCACGTTTGAGTCCCATAGACTTTAACGGTGTTCGAAAGTTCGTGTGAACTTTTGGTCTGTTCGCATGTTCTGGATGCAAACCGAACCGGGGGGTCCCCAGCCTCAATCTAGAATGAGTATAGGCCACTGATGTCTCAAGTTAAAATGTTACCTTTGTTATAACGTTTGGCGCTTCCTCCACTCACAGATCGCACGTACGACACACGCGTGTTAGCTTTATATACACTGCGCATGCGTGAAAGTCCGCTCGCACCGCCCACCCCTGATGTTCTTTCTAGAATATTCCCCGCCCCTTCTCTTTCGGCGCAGTGGGAGACGACATGGCGGAGACACAGCAGGTGCATAATAGCAGTAACGAGGAGGAGGAAAACCCGGAGCAAGAAATGTCCTGATCCCGGAGAAGAAGATTTAAGGCCTCCAATATGTCCTTTGGTGAAATGGTGGAGATGGTGGGCATATTGAAGAGGGCCGACTGTGATGGGAAGTATGGACTGTACCTAAACTCAAATGTGAGAAAGGCCAAGATCATGACTAAAGTTGTGAAGAGTCTGCGCCGGAATTTTGGGGTACGACGATCCAAGGAGTAATTGAGGAAACGCTGGTCAGACCTGAAATTGAGGAAGCAGGATCAGTACAGAAGGATCAAGAAAGTGCTTCTTAAAAGTAAGTAGTTGTCGTGTGTTCCTATTATTATTATTACTTGCATGCTGCTCCATGTGCTTTTCTTTACGGTTGTACAGTTTAAAATGGCTACTTTCATGTTCATGGGCACAGTAATCTGTCGTAAGAAACATTGTTCGTTTGCCAACTAAATACAATGTTTTGGGCAGATACAGGGTTAACTACATTTGGTCATGCTAATTTGTATTAAAAGAAGTTTAGGACATTGTAGTCTAGATGTGTTTGTAACGATGGGGGCGTGTCCGGACGTTTAACAGGGAGGACGTGTGCTAGCTCTGCTCCGTCCAGGGAACTCGGATCCACAGCCATCCTTGCCCTTCCTCACCCCTTCGAAGCTCCATCTCAACCTTAGGAGCACCTGGACACCCTCGGCTGCGGCCCCCGGGGAGTTTCTATTCCTTTTGGCAACTTTAAGCGGTCCTGGGCCTACAGTCAAGTCCAAACCTCGGACGCCTGCCGCCATCTTGGGGCCTACTTCACACCCGGAACCCACCGCTCCTTGCTATCCCGGACTGGAGGCCTCGGAAAAGCTCCTGTGTAGCACTCTGGCTGCGGAGCCTTCCGCACTCGTGGTCCCTTTGTTCCGGAGGCTACTCGCCTGAAGATCCCCTCTCTGTCACGCCGACCTCCGGAGGTCCGACGCCATCTTGCGGCCTACCGCTCCGACCTGCCCTACCTCCTGGAAGCGGTGAGTACCTGGCTACTCTACCACCTACTCCTCAGCCGGCTCCCCTTCAGTGCTGGGACAGGTATAAATAACCGGAGTCCCGAATCTGGGCCTATATGAAGCCGCTCGAGGCCTCCCAGTAATCGGCCCTCACCCGGCCGGCCACTACCGCCAGGAAAGTCCGCGGCTCCGGCCTACCTCTGGAGGTCGGCGGCCATCTTAGTACTCTCAACTACTCCCTAATTACATCTGTGCCACCACACGTTCTATACAGCTGCAGCCCCTGTTCCTCTAGACTCTGCTTAAATTGGGTCCCCTTGCTCTGTAGCTGAGGTGGTCCTGCTACTATCTACATTTTATCTGCATGAAAATATCTACAAATAATAACATTATTTTGAAGTATGTACGGCACTGAGCAAATGTAAGTAAGAAGTGCCCCACACAAAGGCCTTATAGTTCCAGTTATGCCTTCCAAATCAACTAAATCCCGTTCTGCACCGGGTAAAAGATCTGGTAAGAGGTCACTGTCTATTCCAGTTTCTGCAGGCTCTATTCAACAATATTTGGCCAATGCACGTGGCGACCAGGCCCGAACCTCGAGACCAAGCGCCTCTCCCTCATCTCACGTTGCCTCTGTGAGGGAAAGCTCTCCGGCCTCCTCGTACGGCTCGGATCTCATGGATGACCCTGGATCGCCTGCTGGCTCCGAAATGACTACGCTGATGAGTGGTCTTAAAAAAGAACTCGCAGGTATGTTTCATAACCTGGAAAAGTCTATTAAAAAAGAGATAACTGCAGTTGGAACCGACATGTCACACATCTTGGTCAGAGTGGAGGAAACGGAGCAATGGCAGGATACACAAGCTCTAGCCATTAAAGAACTGCAAGACACTGTTACCCAGCTAGCATTTGCTCATAGGGCCTCCCTATACAAACTCGAAGACCTCGAGAACCGCAACCGCAGAAATAATATACGTGTCAGAGGTCTGCCTGAGGATAGACCATAACACCATTATGGGTAACCCTGCCACTGCGCCACTCCGCTTTGACCGTGTACACCGTGCCCTGAGACCCCGTAATGCTAATTCTGAACAGCCCAGAGACGTCATCTGTCGCTTGCATTACTTCGAGGATAAAAATGCCATTATGATGAAGATGCGGGGCTGCCTAACATAGACTTTGACGGGGCAATCATCAACATATTCCCAGACCTCTCCAAAGATACTTTAGACCGCCGTAGAGCTCTAAAGCCGCTCCTTGATCTCTTACGCTCAGACGGGATCACGTATAGATGGGGTTTCCCAGCCTGCCTGATTGCCACAAAAAATGGCCGCTCCCATACACTAAGGTTTCCGGAGGAACTTACAACCTTTTTGCAGGCTCTTAATCTTCCGCCCCTGGAACTCCCTGGCTGGCAGGACTCAATTCCCAAATTTTCGAACCTCGCGGATTCAATTTGGAGAAAAACCCCTTCAAAGACAGGACGCACCTCCCTCCCAGGATCTGCACAAAAGCACGGTTGAATTGTGCAAATTTTTTTTGTTTTTTTTTCTTCCTTTTCATTCAACCCCATTCTACCAGTATAGATGTTCAATCTCCTACAGTTTACTGGCACCAAGTCAGGTTTCAGCTACAATTTTTTTTTTGAAAATTTACCTGACTATACTTAGTAGACTTTGACCTGTGACTAGTTAGACCACTGATCTCCTTTAATTTTTTTTATATAAATTTTTTTTTTTTTATGCTTTTTTGTTGCCGCATCAGTTTGGTCTAAAACATGTGCTGCCTTGTAGGAATTTTAATGTCTAAGTTGATTTTTGTTCCTGCCTACATAACCTTCTTATTTAACTGGAACTAATTAGTTATAAGTTATTTGTTTTTTACAGGCCGAGTGCTGTCGGGGCACGCTTCTTTTATTGCCCTTCCCCTACAGCATAACCCTGTCCCCCTCTCCTTCTGGGGTTGGCGAGTGCGTGCGACCTTAAAGCTATTTTAGTCAATCCCTGTCCGGGGTTTTGGATGGCTGCTCGCTCTCTCTTTCCCCAATGGGACCACTGCAGATTTCTGCATGTTATTCATGTGTTTCCCACAAGTTCTTTAATTCATGTATATGATTTTACTATATGTTCACTCTCTCCTTTTTTTCTACTCTTTACTCTATCCTCCCCTCTTCCCCCTCTCTCCTCACCTCCCCTCCCCCTGCTGGCATGCATGGAAGTATAGGCTGAAGGATCCCGCTTTGCTGTAACAATGGTTACGTTAAAGTTCTTATCGTACAATGTTAGGGGTCTCAATGTCGCAGCTAAGCGGCACCAAACATTCCGTGAACTAAAACAAGCCGCATGCTCTATTGCTTTTCTTCAAGAAACGCATTTAACCCACACAACGCCGGTTAAATTGACTTCACCCCACTTCCCGCAATGGTACTACAGCTTATCTGACACTAACAAAGCTAAGGGAGTGGCCATTGGGTTTAGCAGAAATGTATCCTTTCGCTTATCTGACATGCTAGCTGAAGATTCCGGTCGCTTTCTCTTCCTCAAGGGCTTCATAGGCAATACCCAATGCACCCTTGCAAATGTATATTGCCCAAACCAAAATCAGCCTAACTTTTTTTTCACAAAAACTAACTAAATTGTCACATTTTGCCAAAGGTCTTACTATTTTAGCAGGGGACATTAACATGTCTCTAGACCCAACAATAGACACGTCCCAAGGTCGCTCTAATATTTCGTTTAAACGCCTGAAATTTGTTAAAAGGAGACTCATGGACCTCCAATTAATGGATGTCTGGCGCCTCCTCCATCCCAAGGTGAAGGATTTCTCACATTTCTCCACAACACACCAATCATATTCTAGAATAGACAATATATTCCTAGATCACTTTCATCTCCCCCTCTTACAGTCTACTCACATAGGTACCGCAACTATTTCGGATCATGCACCTGTGTCGATGACATTGACCATGCCTTCCTTAGCACGTCGTACTAATAACTGGAAACTTAACGATTCCCTTCTTACTAACAAAGCCGAGGTTTGCATTATGGCCTCTTATCTCTCACAATATTTCAAGGACAACAAACCTTCTGACACCTCTCCCTCCATTGTTTGGGAAGCTCATAAGGCTACTATTAGAGGCCGTTTCATCGAGCTTGGTGCCAGAAAGAAAAGGGAGCATGGTCAGCAAATTGAACAGGTTCTACAACAAATAGCTGATCTGAACAAGCAACATAAACTCTCTCTCCATATTGAGCATCTCCAATCCCTCACACTTAAACGTGAGGAACTAAAGTCTCTTCTCAATTTAGACACTAAGAGAAAATGCCAACGCATATCACAAAAATTTTATGAGTGGGGAAACAAACCAAGCAGACTACTGGCTAGGTCATTAAAAGCTAAACAAACACAGTCCTTTATCCCCAAAATTAAACTTTCATCAGGAGAGCTTGCCCATTCAACTCCAGACATTGCTAAGGCCTTCAAGGAGTTCTATGCGGATCTCTACAGTGTCAAAAATGACTTATCCTCTCTACCTCAGAAAGAGAGACGAAGACACATGCTCTCCTACCTGAAAGCAGCTAACCTATCTAAATTGCCTGGGTCTATCCTTAAAGAACTGGAGGGAGATTTCTCAGTAGAGGAATTTCAGATTGCTTTGAAATATACCCCTTCCGGTAAAGCACCCGGACCGGATGGGTTCACTATTTTATACTACAAAACATTCAGTGACATTTTGCTCCCCCGTCTCACAGCTTATGCAAACTCAGTCTCTCATTCCTCAGGCTTACGCCCGGAATCCCTCTCCACTCACATTACTGTCATCCCTAAACCCGATAAGGACCCTACCCTCTATAACAGTTTTAGGCCAATCTCATTAATAAATACTGATATTAAATTATTTGCCAAAGTAATGGCAAATCGCCTGCTCCCCCTACTGCCTAGTTGAATCTCCAAAGACCAATTAGGTTTCATTCCCAATAGATAAGCAAAAGATAATTCCCTTAGAGCAATTTCCCTAATCCAACTTGTTCAAAGGAGTGCCCAGCCCACCCTACTTCTTTCCACTGACGCTGAAAAAGCTTTTGATAGGGTGGACTGGGACTATCTCAAGATGACATTGAGACATTTTGGATTGGGACCTAAGATGTACCACCGTATTTCATCCCTATATTCTAACCCCACAGCACAAATTAGAATCAATGGGACGCTGAGTGACTCTTTCGTCCTACATAATGGTACTAGGCAGGGATGCCCCCTATCCCCCCTCCTCTTTGCCATTACCTTAGAACCCTTCCTAGCGACAGTTAGGAACAATGGTAATATTCAAGGTGTACAAGTAGGTAAAAGCTCCCACAAATACGCAGCTTACGCTGACGACATACTATTTTTTATTCAGCAGCCACGCATCTCAATACCTAATGTCAGCATTTTCCACCTTTCAATCAATCTCCAACTTCAAAATAAACCTAAATCGGAAATTTTAAACATTAATTTCTCCCAGTCTGAGGTGACTTCCCTGAAGCCCCTCTTTCCCTTTAAATGGGAACCAAAACATATGAAATACCTGGGTATTTATCTCACCCCTAATCCCCACTCTCTTTTCCGGCATAATTACATCCCTTTGCTTAACAGGATTAGGGAGGACTTACGAAAATGGTCCAGCCTTTCACACACTTGGTTAGGAAAAGTAAATATTATTAAAATGAATATACTACCCCGCATACTCTTTCTTTTTCAGATGCTCCCACTGGGGGTTCCAGTGGGGTTCTTTACTATTTTGCAAACCATGATCTCCCGCTTTATTTGGAGGAACAGTCATCCCAGGATATCTAGGGAGCTACTGTTTCGCTCCAAGTGCTCTGGGAGACTGGCACTTCCTAATTTTAAGGCGTATTATCAAGCAGTTGTACTGTCTAGAATAGCCGACTGGAAATACGCTTTTGATTCGAAATTGTGGGTACAACTTGAATACCTTTTGAGTGGCGCTGATCTCTCGGTAATCCCCTGGATACCTCGCTCCTGCAGGAATCTTGACCGAACCACCTCAGCACTCACCATATCCTCATTGGATATATGGGATGCCCTGCATAAAAAATTTTCATGGGGGTATGACTCTCCTTTAACACCTCTCCTTAATCATAAATATTTTTTACCAGGCTTATTAGATCCCGGTTTCAAATTATGGAGACCGAAAGAACCTCTCTTATTACATCATGTTCTCCGTGGCAACACACTTAAACCACTACATATGATCCTTGATCCTAAACCCGTCACGTTTCTTGATAAATGGAGATATCATCAACTGCAACGCTTTTTGAGTTCCCTCCCTCACCCGCTTAGAAGTTTACAAGATTTAGATAGCGTAGAAGAAATACTCCATCCAAAAGATCCTCCTTTACATAGTATTTCTTTATTTTATAAAGCTCTTATTGCTCTTCAAAATCCCACCTTTCCACCTTTCCTGGCAAAATGGGAAACTGATCTGGACTCCCCCCTCACAGATAACCAAAGGGATAAGGTTCTACAATTAGCTCACACTTCCTCCCTTGCTTCTAAAATGGCAGAGGTCAATTATAAATTACTCACCAGGTGGTACTATACCCCTGCTAGACTACACCAAATGTTCCCTGCCAGTTCCCCATTGTGCTGGAGGAACTGTGGGAACAAAGCCACTCATGCACATGTCTGGTGGTTCTGCCCACTCATTCGCACCTTTTGGTCGGCCATTTGCAATATGATCCTACAGATTTCGGAGGTCAGTCTACCCATGGATCCATGGACTGTCCTCTTCCATGCCACTAAAGCCCCCATAGGTGCATATAAACGTTCACTCATTCCCTACCTACTGAACACCGCCAAAGCTTTAATACCTACCTTATGGGACCAAGCAACAATCTCGTCTATAAAAGTCTGGCTTCAGAAGGTTGATGAAGTTCACCTCATGGAGAATATTACCCACAACATTAAAGGGACTTCAGAAAAACATTCGCTAACTTGGGCTCCTTGGGTAAAATTTCAGTCCACCCCCTCATATAAGGATATTATAATGCAAACCCCATAAGTCTATCAATCACACATCGCCATTTAAATTCCGATAACTCAATATTTTGCCCATGCATGCCAGCAACCCCCTCCCCTCCCCTTCCCATTTCACCTCTTCTCTTATCTACTATCCCTTTTCTCTTCCTTTATTCTCTTTCCTATCATCTAGTTTTATGTATTTCATCCTCTCTATTCTCCCTATTTTATTTCTCTTTTCTAACTAAAGCAATGTTTCTCATTTTGTTTTTGTATTTTGATTCCAATGCTCGCATAGAAAGATGCCTCTCTCTACTTAATCATTACATTAGTTTTCATTTCCCCTCTTGAATTTACAGAGGTAGTTAATGTATTCCTGGCTTCATGACACTCATTGTAAATTTCTGAGCATTGAAATTTATTCTGCTATTCCACCAAGTTTGTGTCTAGTTTGTGATATAAGTATATCTTGTCTTTATTTTTCTTTAATAAAAATGTATTAAACAAAAAAAAAAAAGATGTGTTTGTAACTAGAAGGAATTGCAAACTTGATTCAGTGTAATGTAAGGAGAGGACACTCAGCAGCTGTTTATACATCTGGACTCAGGAGCACTAGTGTGGGACACAGAACAAACTTTTTAAGATGTCCCACACAGGTACTCCAGTGGATACTTGGGGTATCTACATGTGTGAAACTTGTCCAAAAAGGAAAATATTCAAGCTTGGTTAAGGGAATTAAACATGTCTTCAACTTGGAACTCTGCCCAAACAGACAATTGTACCCCACTTCCAAGCAATGTTTCACATTCATATTTCTGGAAACAAATATCTGTGTGCTAAGTATACCTTTTGTTTCATTCTCATAGGGGAGAAAAGACTCGGGACGTCAGGGGACAACAGGAACCCCCCACCTCCGAAAGAAGGGGAACAGAGGACACCACAATCTGAGGATGTGGAGGAAGAAGAGGTGGAAGAAGTGATTGAAATTGTCACCCCAACAGGTCAGTGTCTGACACCACAGATTTAGGTAATAGATGTATGCCTGCATATTTATAATACATGGTGTGTATTCTTATTTTAGGTGATGTGCAGGTTGTGGAAGAACTCATTTCAACAGTGACACTGCACAACGGCTTATCCAGGACATAATGTGGTATAGTCGGGATTTAGACCTTATCAACGAAAAAACCAAGGAGATTGAACAAAGAACATGATTGATGTACTAGGGAGAATCTAAAATCCCAAAAATATTACACCTTTTTTTTAATTTCTCTAAAGTTTTAATATAGTTTAAAAGCCAAATTTGGAAGATGCACACAGTGTGTCAACATGTGCTATCTGCCATCAGGGAAATTCAATGTAGGCGTTTTGTGGGTGCAACCCCTTCCTCCCAACTCTAGTAGGTGAGAGGAAGTGGTTGCACCCCCAAAACACGTCCATTGATCCCCCATGATGGGAGATAGCACATGTTGACATTAGGTATGGGATCAGAAAGAAAATCTCCATTTTGACTCACAATTTGTGTGCATCTTCTAAATTTGACTTTTACAGAGGTGACTTCACCCCATCTGATGAAGGCAAGATCAAGACATTTTTCACAATATAATGTCTAATATTGCCTTAATTTTTGCAATGTTGAACTTTGTAAGTTCCAGAGTTGTGTATGTTATGTTTTGAAACATGCCTGTTTCTGTACTTTTTCAAAAATTTCAAGGTAAAAGTTTAAAAAAAAAAATGTGTTTTTTTACCACAAAATGTTTTAGAACGCACATGTGAATGTGCACGGAGTAAAAGGCTTTCTACTCAACAATGTATGGATTCTTCTTTCAATGCTCAATAACACTTTTTGTATTAAGTTGGTGTTTACAGTGACAATAGGTGTTATTTAAATAATGTTAAAACAACTTGGCACTACAAGTGCACTAGGAGAACCTACCGTATATACTTGAGTATAAGCATTTTTACATTTTTGAAATGTAACTTTTTTTGTGCTGAAAATGCCCCCCCTTGGCTTATACTCCAGCTCCAAGTGGCCCAGAGATACGGGCCCCAAAGTCGGTCAACTGTGTCCATCTGCAGCAATGTCATTTCAGGACCCTTTGGGTCCAGAGACCCCAAATTTTGGCTGCAGCTAGGGGGCATCTACGAACCCTTAACCACCGAGTTTGGAGTTCGGGGGACCTATGGCTGCAAATGGGCACAGTGAGGCATGCAAATGGGCATTGTTGACCCTCTTTTCCACTTACAGTAGCTGCGCATTTCTCACCCTAGGCTCATACTCGAGTCAATACGTTTTCCCAGTTTTTTGTGGTAAAAATAGGTGCCTCGGCTTATATTTGGGTTGGCTTCTACTCGAGTATATACGGTAGGAGACAGATAAAAGAAACACAAGCAGTAAATCCAAATGAAGATTTTATCATATCAATTTTTTTTTAATTTAGAAAATATTTAAAAACTAGCTGGCATAGCAATGGCCCCCCTACCCATAAAATATTCCACATATTTTTCACGCACTTCACGGGCGCTTTGAGGGGGCAAGCCAGGACGGCCAGCTTCCAGGGCTGTCATTGGATTCTCATGAAGCCTCAGGCCCAACTGTGGCAACATAACCAGGTGCATTTTGCTTTAAAAAGTTGTGCAGTATGCAGCAGGATAAAACAATGTGGTTAAGTTTGTACTACGCCATGTTAATTAATGTTAAATAAGCGGAACCAGCTGGCCATTATCCCGAAGGTATTCTCCATGACTCTTCTGGCTCTGGCCAGCCGGTAATTAAAAACCCTCTTCTCTGGGGTGAGGGTCCTCTGGGGGAATGGCCTCATCATGTGATCCCCCAGACTAAATGCTTCATCAGCTATAAAAACAAATGGGAGTCCTTCCACGTTCTCTTCAGCAGGTGGCAATCCCAAGCCACCATTCTGGAGACGTCCATAGAACTCGGTCTGGGCAAAGACTCCACCATCCGACATCCGGCCATTCTTCCCCACGTCCACATAGAGAAACTCACATGTCGCCGACACCACCGCCATCAACACGATATTATGAACCCCTTATAGTTAAAATAGTATGACCCTGAATGGGGTGGTGGGATGATGTGGACGTGTTTTCCATCGATTGCCCCTCTGCAGTTGGGAAAGTCCCAACAAGCAAAATGGGAGGCCACAGTCTGCCATTCCTGTGGCGTTGAAGGAAACTGTGGAGTCAAACCAAAAAAAGAAAATTAGTAATTTTGCACATAAACATTGCAAGCAGATTAGACACAAACATTCTTGGCCAACATCAGTACAATATATTTATTTTAAGGAGTATTTAAAGACAAAAATATAAGGTCCACTTATTAGATTCCTCACCCCCTCTGATGACCCATTGTAAAAAATTTAGGGGGGTTCTAAATGAGTTTGGGAGCCAACAAAAAGCCTCTGGCACTCTTCCTGAATTTAAGGACAACAATAACATTTGGACACATTTTAGGGGGTGTTTAGGGTAAAGCACTACAAAGGAGCTGACAAAATACATTGTTAAGTGACTAGCCTAGGTGTATATGGGCCCAGAATAGCATGCTTGGGAGGTTAGTGAAGGCAAATATGCATGAAGGACAAAAAAGGAGCATTAAAAGATTACCGCGTGCATGAGGATAAAGAGGACATTTGCAGCATATTACAATCAAGGTAATTGTGGAATGATGAAAGAAATACAATACATTAGCAAACATTAAATACATATAATGTGATGTTAAAAGAGAAAACTTACCCTAATATAGTCCTTCTGCAGGACCTGAATGATGGCAGAACAGGTCTCTGGAATAATGATCCCCAGAGCCTGGGGGGAGATACCTGTCGAGAACTTGAGGTCCTGTAGACTTCTCCCTGTCGTACCGCAACGTGGCGACTAGCTCGGGAGTGATGGCTTGCCGTATGCAGGTGTCCTGCTTCGTAATATAAAGGGTGAGCAAAGCCAACAAACGGTGAAAAATGGGGTCTGTCATCCAGAGAAAATTCCTGAAATCATCAGGGTTATTCTCCTGGATCTCCCGCAGCAAAGGCATATGAGAGAATTGGTCATGCTGGAGTAAACAATTCTTGGTCCATGAACTCCTCCCCAACCTGTTCATGAACTGGGCTTGGGTTAAAGTAAGAACCCCAACACCAAGCCCCTGCACAGCACAAAATCTGCGACGAGTACGTAACTGCAACATGGCTTCAAAACGGTCAACTGGTCAGAACTAACTAAACAGAAGGCACTGAAGAACAACAAGGCCTGTGAAGAGTGAGCTGAAAATCAGTAATGAGTGGACAATAACGCACTGAAAAACAGATACGAACTGTTTACACGTACAGAAAAACAGATACAAACCCACAAGCACAAACTGAACAGCAGTAAAACAATCTTAAAAAGCACGAGTCTGAAAAGCGCGAATCGTCTCTCACCAAACTTCTACTGACATGAGATAAACACGAGATCAGCAGAAGGAGCCCAAAGGGTGGCGCACTGGGTATTGAACTTCCTTTTTCTAGTCCCGTCGTACGTGTTGTACGTTACTGCGTTCTTGACGCTCGGAATTTGATGTGACCGTGTGTACGCAAGACAAGCTTGAGCGGAATCCTGTCAGAAAAAACCATCATAGCTTTTTCTGACCAAAATTCCGATCGTGTGTACGTGACATTACACCCCCTTCTTGCCCAAGCCAATTTTTAGCTTTCAGCGCTTTCGCTGTTTAAATGACAATTGTGCGGTCATGCTACACTGTACTCTAATGCCCCATACACACGGTCGGATTTTCCGACGAAAAATGTGTGATAGGACCTTGTTGTTGGAAATTCCGACCGTGTGTAGGCTCCATCACACATTTTCCATCGGAATTTCCGACACACAAAGTTTGAGAGCAAGATATAAAATTTTCCGACAACAAAATCCGTTGTCGGAAATTCCGATCATGTGTACACAAATCCGACACACAAAGTGCCACGCATGCTCAGAATAAATAAAGAGATGAAAGCTATTGGCCACTGCCCCGTTTATAGTCCCGACGTACGTGTTTTACTTCACCGCGTTTAGAACGATCAGATTTTCCGACAACTTTGTGTGACCGTGTGTATGCAAGACAAGTTTGAGCCAACATCCGTAGGAAAAAATCCATGGATTTTGTTGTTGGAATGTCCGAACAAAGTCCGACCGTGTGTACGGGGCATAATAACAGAATTTTTATCATTTGATTCCCGCAAATAGAGCTTTCTTTTGGTGGTATTTGATCACCTCTGCGTTTTTTATTTTTTGCTAAACAAATAAAAAAATGACCTAAAATAAAAAAATAAAAAAGTTTTTCTTTTGAGGTGGCACCAATGAGGTGGCACTGATAGGTCTTGACGATGGGCACTGATAGGCGGCGCTGATGGGCACTGGTAGGCGGCACTGATATGCAGCACTGATGGGCATTGATAGGCGGCACTAATGGGCACTGAAGGGCACTGATAGGCGACACTGATGGGTACTTATGGGTTGCACTGATAGGCGGCACTGCTGGCACTGGCAGGCATTGGGGATGGGCACTGATTGCTAGCTGCCTGGACACTGATAGGCAGCTGCCTGGGCACTGATTGGCATTTCCCTGGTGGTCTAGGGTGGCATACCTGGTGGTCCAGGGTGGTGCCAATCCCTGGTGGTCCTGGCGGCATCCTGGTGGTCCTGGGCGGGAATCCAAGGAATAAACAATCAGCACAGACCCCCCTGTCAGGAGAGCAGCCGATCAGCTCTCCTCTACTCACGTCTGTCAGACGCGAGTGAGGAAAAGCTGATCAACAGCTCTTTATGTTTACATCGTGATCAGCCGTGATTGTACACGGCTGATCACATGGTAAAGAGCCTCCATTAGAGGCTCTTTACCGAGATCAGTGTAGAGGTGTGTCTGGCTGACACACCGCACCACCGATCGATGTGATGCGCGCCCCCAGGTGCGTGCGAGAGCGGTCGTTCTGGGAGGATGTCATATGACGTCTGCCCAGAACAAGAGCTGCGCCGCCTGACCGTCATTTGACGGCTGGCGGGCATGAGGCAGTTAAAGCAGAACTCCGGCATCGGCAAAAAATCCCCTATTAGTAAACCCCCCCCCCACACACACACACACACACAACACTAAACAGTTATTACATTTGTGAAGTTCCTTACCATTAAAGAGAAAAGTTGAATTGAACTTTCAGGAAGTCAGCTCTGTAATTCAAAAAATGCTGCATGTATTCTTCCAAGGAGGAGCTGTTAGAACAGTGATAGTATCATATCCTCCCCCTCTCTTGTTTATGCTATCATTAAACTAAATTTCCCTTCATGCTTTGCAAATTGAAATGAATGTGGGAGGGTGAACTAGGTCTGTAGATATACAGTAAATGTGAACAATCCCACTTCAACATAAATCACACCCCTCTTTCTGCAGCCAGCAAGCCACACTACTCAGTAACATACAGCAGGGTAGGTAGGTTACAGCCTTATAAATGCAAAGCATGTTTGTGCTCTCCCCTTCCAGCCACAACAGGAGATAAACATATTGCCCTTACATGCTTTATGTAATCACTACTGAACTGTAGACACATCCCATGATGATATATTATACACACTGTACTCTTGTGTAATTCAGTATTAGAATTGTTCCTCCTCATACTGTAGCTTTGAGATCTTTCTATCTAACAGCAATCAGTGCTGGTATTGTGTATGAGAGAACATCCCTAGCAGCACCACAGAAAGAGAGCCAGGTCATGCTGCTTTATATCAGCGTGACACAAGTAAATGTCAGCATGAGAAAAAAAACTAAAAAGTGCAGCGCTAACTTACCAATCAATAACACAATAATGGTGGAACTCTCTAAAGTATGGTAATCTCAGTAAACTTCATTACTACCACAGTACCGGTCTCTGTGATATGTAACATCACATATAATACACAAACTGAAAATAAGACATAAAAAATGACCGCAAACTTTGCAGGGATGGTGGAAACCCCTCCTACAAATATTTGGCAGTGGATGGTGTCAGTAAAGCAGTGAACGGTGTCAGTAAAGCAGTGGATGGTGTCCACTGCTTATCAGTGCAGCCTCATCAGTGCCCATATGTGTAGCCTCATCAGTGCAGCATATCAGTGCTGCCTTATCCGTGCAGCTTTTTAGTTCCCATAAGTGCATCCTTAGGGGGTGATTTACGAAAGCTGTAGTAGGCACACGGCGAGACGGAACGCACATTTCTATATTTACGAAATGGTGCGCCGGTAACAAATCGCAAATCCCCAATTTACTATAGTGATCTCGGTGCACGGGAGAATGCAATCTGTGCGCAGCATCTCCAATTCAATATTTACAGAATATGGAGGTGCCAATATTATGGGGTGATGTGAGGAAGTTTAGTAACAACTGCTCAAGTAACAAATATGCTCAAAATAGAATGAGAGAGTAACTTTTTCAGAGAATGGCTGTAAGTACGTTTAGAACTGCGTGAGATCAATGTAAGCAGTGCACATGCGCAAGTGGCTCTTGCACTCATTCACATGAGTTTGTTCACTACGCGGGCAAAATCTTAGTAAATGTTAAGCAACATACATGCAATTGCACAAGTTGAACGGGCGCACCTCTAAACTTGACAATTTTTTTTTTTATGCTGGTTCACTTTTATGTATTTTTTTAAGGAGATTTGCACACAGGTCATGTTAACATGTTACGTTGCTAACATGTGACATGTACCTTGTTAAAATAATGTAAAAAGACTCTCGCTCCTCTAGCTCCTAGGGCATTTAACCTTCCCTCTCTAATGCATACGAGTTCCTTGGGCTAGCTTTTGCTTTTAAAAGGGAACTCCACACTCCATTCTCCAATGCTATTGTCTCCCCCTCTAATCCCTTGGATTTCCATGGGCTAACATTTGCTTTTAAAGGGGAACTCCACACTCCATTCTCCAATGCTATTGTCTCCCCCCCTCTAATCCCTTGGATTTCCATGGGCTAACTTTTGCTTTTAAAGGGGAACTCCACACGCCATGCCATTCTCAAAAGGCTGTGAGCTGCCTTCACCAATCCAAACCACATCCTTTTTCAGAGCATACAACAGGGCCAGCTAGGAAAGGGGCTAGAAGAGCGATCGCCCAACCCCCTCTTGAACCATACAAGGCCACATGCACTCAACATAGCTGGCTGCCTTTGGGGCATGTTGGATTCAGTCCAATACCAACCACAAAGCACCTTGTACCCCCTAGTTTAAAGGGGCTTTCCACATTCCGTAAAGCCCCCTGTCTGCAGCCCCCCACAACCCCAGCCTAGGGTTGTGTGGAAGAGGCCCTTCTCCCCCTGAATATGGGAACAAGGTGGTTGACTTTTGGGGTGCCTGAGCCCCTCCTTCCCCGAAGCATCCGCCCCCCTTTCATGGGCTGGCTTGCTGTGTGTTTGGGTAGAGGTTAGTGTGTTGGAGGGGCACAATATTTTTGTTAGTTTGGGGTGGTATTTTTCACGTGGGGGTTCTCATTTTAAGCCTTAACAGACCCAAATGGCCTTGTATGTATTGGTGGGGCAGGCTATTTTTTGTTTTGGGATAAAATCTCGCAGCTGCAATGTAGATTTGTAAGTTTTCTCTAAAGCCGTACATCTTTGAAGCAGCATTTTGGATACATGCTACAGATGCACCACTTTACAGGCAGAGTAAGCCCCCCCCCCCCCCCAAGTTACTAGCATTTTTAAAGGCACTTCTCCTTGTTTCGTTTTTGGGGTTGTCCAAATTGGTGACATTGACATATGTCCCTTTTGCTGTGCTTTTTGTGTGTGAACAGCACTTGGATTTTTCCAGACATGCTCAGAGAGTGTGTTTTTTGGGTTAGTAATTTAAGGACATCCTTAACAGGTTTACCCACTTTGAAGTTCTGTCTCTACATTGGGTGAACTTGCATTTTGTGTGTTTTATGGACTGTACATGTGTTTTCAATTGCCTCATTAGCACACAAACCTATGTTATATAAAACTTGCAGATAGCATTCTTTACCTTGCCCTGAAAAGAGAGGTGTGTGTGTGTGTTACATGTGGGTGTCCTTAGAGTGTGTAATTGTTTGCAAAATATATGTGTTTTATAGCAAGTATTTTTTTACTTTTGTTTCTTTTTTGGGGGGGGGGGGGGATATTTTTCACTGAAATATTTTTGATTTTGTCAATTTGTGTTGTTTGTAGGTTGTTAGTTTAACTTTGATTTCATAGTCTGTGCTGCATTATTTTGCAAAATCTTCCTCAAGATGTTGTTACTAATGAATGTTTAAATCCTTAAAAGACTGTCCATTTGTGGGTGCAGTCCTTTTAACAATCCTGTGAATTTCCTCTGCAAAATGGTAACCATATTCTGTTAGTGTCTCAAATTAACATACATGTGTTTTTTTGCTTTCCTTGCTCTTTTTCCAAGTCCTGTTTTGTTGATCAAATTTGTAGCAAATTTTAATGTTTCATGTGTTTTGTTAATAATTTGCATGATGCATGCTCAATCCAAGTAATGTATTTTACACCCCCCCCCCCCCAACAATTTTCATGCAACAGATTTCCCTGCTACAGCTTAACTAGGCTGATTGGTATTGCAAAACAAAAAATGGTGTGATTTGTCTAAAAGCTACTTTCCTGGTGCCTTCATCGTAGCCTATGCATGGATTGTGCGTATGCTGCCATGGATAGGCACCAGGAAAGGAAAATTACAGATAGGTAAGTATTTGATTTTTTTTCCATTTTAGACTTGGAGCACTGAGCTAAAATCTAGCTCAAGACAATCCTATTCTAATCGTGGGCATTTGAGGGAAACCAAGTGAGTGTTAAACCCCTGCTTGTCTTTTTTAGGTTGGGCTTTGTGTCCCTTTTCTAAAAATTGGCTTCACTTCCTGTCGCATAGCCAAACTGGTAGGGTTTTACCATCACTTCCTATGTCTATCCTTGGGGACACACAAGTCAATCTAACTAGTGTCCCCATTAAGCAAATTGCACTCTAGCACTTTGTTGTGTACACCCCAAATTATTAGGTCTTTTGGGGTTTATTAAAGGCAAATCCACTCTGCAATACAAGTATACTTGCTGTAAATCTGAGGGGAAGCACTGGTGATTTTATCTTCCAATCATGTAGAAGCAAAGATGCTGTTTTTTATTTTCCTTGCATGTCCCTCTTGGATCTCCAGCAACTGCACTTCCAAGCGCACTTATAGTGCAAAGTGGATTTGCCTTTAGTAAATAAACCCCAAAGTCCAACCTACGTAATAATTTGGAGTATACATAGCAAAATGCTGGAGTGCAATATCCCTAATGGGGAAACTATTTAGATTGACCTGTGTGTCCCCAAGGAAAGACATTGGTAGGGTTTTACCATCACTTCCTGTTTGGTTATGTGACAGGAAGTGATTAAATTTGAAAGAGAAACTGGCAAAATTTGGGAGGTGTCTTCACCCCACATCCCCAAAAACTGACAAGACTTCTAATCCCTCTGCACTCTATCCCCAAGCAAAAATAAAAGGATTTCATTTAGTTTAACTTTGCAAATACACTTCTAATCCCTCTGCACTCTATCCCCAAGCAAAAATAAGAACGGATTTAATTTAGTTTAACTTTGCAAAGACACTTCTAATCCCTCAGCACTCTATCCCCAAGCAAAAATAAGAAAGGATTTCATTTAGTTTAACTTTGCAAAAACACATTCCTTCAATTGTGATGCATGTCAATGGTCTATTTAGACCTTGTTTAATAGAAAATACCAGTTGCCTTTCACTATAAACATTTGTTAGTCCAGTCCTGGAAATCTGCATCTGCTTTACTATTAATTTCCATAAAAACTGGGTTCCTGCAGCTAGACGCGCAACTGCTGTGTGCGCGGAGGTGTTATGTCTCCAGGAGACCTTTCTCTCTCTCTCGAGGTTCAGAAAAGAGAATTCATTTGTGTATTTGATTTGTATATTGTGTTGCTGCATTATTAAGCCATAAATTATGTTTGTTCCAGGTTAGCTGTACGCATGCGCCACCTACTGGCCAAACATTAATATAATTTATTAAAAAATTATGAAAGGGGAATTGGCGCTGTTCACAAACCAGATTATTACTTCACACCTCACTATGAGAAAATGTATGTGCATCAAAGTGCATCAACAAACATAATGAAAGTGCAGTGAAAAAAACTTGTTAAAATGTATGTGTCATGTAAAATATTGAATATGCAAAATTACCAAAATAATATATAAAATGAAATTAAAAGCTCATATGGATGAAGCTAAAACATCAATTATATCCCCATAAAAATCCCACTAATAAATGTTCAAAGAAAAATGACATCTAGAAATAACTCTGTTATTGATTAAAAAATACATTTTCTCATAGTGAGGTGTGAAGTAATAATCTGGTTTGTGAACAGCGCCAATTCCCCTTTCATAGTTTTTTAGTACTTGGACTTCACCTTGGTGTTTTCCTTTTTTGGGGGGCTGCAGTTCGTGATTGATGTTGGTCCTAAGCGCGGAATATTTGAATTTATAATTAATATCATTTATAATAATACCTTTAACCTTTAAAGGATGTGACATAAAAATCATCACATCCTCTTTAGTCAGGAAGTAAATACCCCCTAGGGATCAGCATTTCAAGATGATCCCAGCTGCCTAGATGTAATCTCTTCCCATCCATGGCATCGGAGGTAAGCAATCTTCCCCTTCCTCCTCCACAGACTATTAGGAAAAGCAGATAGTCATTTCAGTTGTTATTTTATATGATGTTTACTATTGTATGGTATTGTTATATTATTCTTGTTATTTTCAGTTTTACCGCATATAACGTGTGTCATTCACACTTGTATTAAAATCTGCAACGTGCCAATAAAGACACAGACAAGAAACAGCAGTCTATTATTGTGTACGCAGAAAAAGGTTATCTGCCTGGATAGCTACCCATAGACTCCGGGAGTACAGGGGGCGAGGCCAGGACAGTAAAACTCCTTCCAGGAACACTACAGATAGTGCAGAAGGGGAAGAGGTTTGGCCACACGGAAGAGCTACAGTCTGCAATCGACTATACGGCCACTTTTATTCAGCCAAGCAGCACACAGAGACTACAGCCCTACATGCTTTCTGCTCCCACAGGCCGCTACTCAGTCAAGCAGCCATGTCGCGCAGTAGCACATCCTCACTCAAAACCAGATCACAAGTTTATGGTTCCAGCAAGACGGTGACAGCCAGTGTTGCAACCGCCATTGCCCGTGGGAAAGCCGAAGCGGCAAAGACGCGAGCTACCTTTGCCGGACAAGAAATGTAGCTCAAGTTAGAAAGGGCCTCACTAGAAGCCAAGTGAGCGCAAGATAGGGCCTCGCTAGAAGCCAAGCAAGCGCAAGATAGGGCCTCGCTAGAAGCTGATAAGGCCTCGCTAGAAGCCAAACAAGCGCAAGATAAGGCCTCACTAGAAGCCAAGGAAGCCTCCATAAAGCTTGAAGAAACACGTCTGGATGTTGCATTAGAGAAGCTCACTACAGAAAGGGAAGCTGCAACTGCCATAGCTGAAGCAGAAGCCCTGGAAGCAGCCATGAGCCTCAGTGGTGAACACAGCAATGTGCTTGGCTCCGAACAAGGAGAGCCGAATCCCTCGCAACGCACTTCAGAATACTTGCACCAACACTTCAAATCAACCTACGATACCTCTCCTCTACAGGGAATAGACGGTGTCCTAGGAGAAACAGACCAAACACTGCAGGTAACAGAGCATGAGAGCAACCAAACTCCTCAGAGCTGCAAGCAGCAGAACTCTCACAAGCACCTTACAGATCAAGCCTATGTCTCTGCACACCACGACCCTCAACCTCCAAACCAACATCAGAATAATCCTTTTACTACACCAAGGTATGAGACAAGAGGACCTGAAGCAGAAACTTCTGACAGGTATGGTCGCACACCACAATCCCACTACAGTAGTGAATCGCCAACATGCTCTAACACCAACCAAGTTATAACAGACTTTGCCAAGTTCTTTGTCAGACAAGATTTAATCACAAAAGGTCTTGTAAAGTTTAACAATCGGCTAGAAAATTACAAAGCCTGGCGATCGACCTTTCAAAATACCATAAAAGGTCTAGACCTGTCTCACTCCGATGAAATAGACCTCCTAGTCCAATGGCTTGGGAAAGACTTTGCTGAACATGCCAATAGAATCAGGAACATTAACATAAAACAACCAGAGACTGGTCTTAAGATTTGGAGCAGATTATAAGAGTGCTATGCCTCAACAGAGACTATAGAACATGCACTTTTTAAAAGGATTGAGGACTTTCCCAGATTACCTAGCAAGGGTTATCACAAACTACGAGAATTAGCTGACTTGCTAGAGGAACTACTTCTTGCTAAATAGGAGGGAGACCTGCCGTGTCTCGTCTCCCTGGATGCGGCCAGAGGGATTAAACCTTTAATTCTGAAGCTTCCTTATGACTTACAACAAAGATGGGTCACATATGGTTCTAAACATAAGGAAAGGTTCCAGGTACCATTTCCACCATTCAACGTTTTCGTAGACTTTGTTTCAAAACAAGCTATTGAATGATCCCAGCTTTGACTTTATACTGCCATCAACCACGGCCCCTAGCTTCAAACAGCATAGGATGCCAGTGACAGTGAACAAGTCTCATGTTTCTCCTACAGATTTTTCCTATGGGTCTTCCAACAGTGTTCACCCAGAGGTCAAAGTCGGAGACCCTAGCAAGCAGTGCCCTCTACACAGGAAGCCGCACCCTCTACCAAAATGCAGGACCTTTAGGGAAAAGTCTCTACAAGATCGCAAAGCCTTCCTAAGAGAGAACCGCATATGCTTCAGGTGCTGTTCATCAACATCACACTTTGCCAAGGACTGCAAGGTTAGTGTATCATGCACAGAGTGTGACAACACAGACCACAACTCAGCACTACATCCAGGCCCTGCTCCTTGGACCGCCCAGAGAGCTGGCGATACCAATGAGCATGGCGGGGAGCAAGAGAACACTGGTTCAAACATCTCAGTGGTTACCTCACAGTGTACTGAGGTATGCAAGGATCCTGCAGGTGGTAGGTCTTGTTCAAAGATCTGTCTTATTAGAGCTTATCCAATGGGTCACAGAAACAAAGCTGTCAAGATGTATGCACTCTTAGATGACCAAAGTAACCACTCTATGGCTAAATCCACATTCTTTGACACCTTCGGTGTTAGGGGTCCAAGCTCCCCTTACTCTCTAAAGACTTGTGCGGGTACTGTTGAGACGGCGGGGAGAAGAGCCACTGCCTCTTATGTAGAGTGCATAGACAGTCGGACTCGCCTACCTTTACCCACCATACTCGAGTGCAATCAGATTCCAGACAACCGGTCAGAAATCCCTACACCAGATGCAGCAATTTACCAGCCTCATCTAAAACGCATGGCCCATCTCCTACCAGAATATGACGAGCAGGCTCAGTTAATGCTGCTGCTGGGAAGAGACATTCTGCAGGTTCATAAAGTAAGAGAACAGATTAATGGTCCCCGCAACGCTCCTTTTGCCCAAAGACTTGACCTGGGGTGGGTCATCATAGGGGACGTCTGCCTAAAGACTGTGCACAGACCCACCACGGTCAGTAGCATGTTCACTAATGTACTTGACAAAGGAGGCCCTTCCTCCTTGCAACCATGTCACAACAGCTTCATCACAAAGGAGCTTCCAGGTAGTACTCACATACCTTGTTCCTCTGTAGACCCAGACACAGATGACCACGCTTGTGACAGTGACCTAGACCACTTAGGGTGTACAGTCTTTCATAGAACAAAGGAAGACCAGCAGGTAGCAACGTCCTTTGAAGATAGACTTTTCCTGCAAATAATGGAAAAGGAGACAGCCAAGGAAGAGTCAAACAATTGGGTCGCGCCTCTCCCATTTAGACCTCATAGACAGCGTCTACCTAACAACAAGGAACAAGTCCTTAAACGCTTTGCCTCCCCTAAACACAATCCCGCAGACCTAGCGACTAGAGCTGTCCCAGCCAACTGTCTTTGGGACACAACATGGTTTACAGACCCTGCATTCCTGTACAATTCAGAACACAACATTTCTGAATCGGAGACCTTTAACTTGATAGATGCAGTCAAGGATGCAGGAGTTCGTCCACAAGTGTCTGCATTAGTCACTGTGGCTTCACAAAACCAATTCAAATCTCATCGGTTCTCCAGGTTTTCCACATGGAAATCACTCATTAGAGCCATTACTTCCTTATCTCACATAGCCTGTTCCTTTGGAAAAAGGACTAACTGCAAAGGCTGGCACCGCTGTAAAATTACATACTCAGTGACTGACCTAGAGCAATCAAAACATCTGATCATTTACACTGTGCAACAAGAGACCTTTGCTAGAAAAATTGACTGTATTAACAACAAAAGGCCAATCCCTAAAGACAGCGTCCTAAGGAAATTCAATCCATTTCTCGACAGCAGTAACCTGTTGAGAATAGGAGGTCGCCATAAAGAAGCTACCTTGGAGTACGACGAGAAGCACCCTCTCATTCTCCCAGCTCAGCACTATGTCACTGCCCTGCTTGTACAACACTATCACAGTCAAGTTAAACACCAAGGCCGGCTATTCACTGAAGGAGCTTTGAGGGTTGCTGGACTGTGCATAATAGGAGCAAAAAGATGTGAGAGCAAGTGTATCTTTAATTGCGTTACCTGCCGCAAACTCCATGGACTTTTACAAACCCAAAAGATGGCTGACCTTCCACCTGACAGACTTAACTCAGATCCTCCCTTTACAAGTGTGGGCCTTGATGTATTCGGTCCTTGGTCCATTACTACTCGCCAAACCAGGGGAGGCCACGCCAGCAGCAAACGCTGGGCAGTTATTTTTACTTGTATGAATGTTCGAGGTGTTCACATAGAGTTGATTGAATCAATTGACACTTCCAGCTTTATCAACGCTCTTAGGCGCTTTATTGCCATTAGAGGCCCTGTTAAGCACATCCGCTCTGATAGGGGCACCAACTTTGTTGGAGCAGCCAAGGAACTTCAGATCCTTTCTAATCTAAACAACAACAGTGTGGAAAGGTATCTCAACCAACAGGGATGTACCTGGACATTTAATGCTCCTCATTCTTCTCATATGGGTGGTGCTTGGGAAAGAATGATAGGTGTAGCCCGCAAGATTTTGGATTCTATTTTACTTCAAATGGGGAATGCCAGACTCACGCATGAATGTCTGTCTACCTTCATGGCCGAGGTCTCAGCCATTATAAATGCTAGACCTCTGATTCCAGTTACTAACGATCCAGAGGAACCCATGTTGCTGACACCTGCAACTCTATTCACCCAAAAAACCAACACAGTCAGTGCTCCAAGTGGAGAGTTTACTGATAAAGACCTTTTCAGACGTCAATGGAGACAGGTGCAATGCCTAGCCAACACTTTCTGGAACAGATGGAGGAGATATTACATCCAAACCCTACAACTCAGAAATAAGTGGCAAGTAGGGATGAGCCGAACACCCCCCCTGTTCGGTTCGCACCAGAACTTGCGAACAGGCAAAAAATTTGTTCGAACACGCGAACACCGTTAAAGTCTATGGGACACGAACATGAATAATCAAAAGTGCTAATTTTAAAGGCTTATATGCAAGTTATTGTCATAAAAAGTGTTTGGGGACCTGGGACCTGCCCCAGGGGACAAGGATCAATGCAAAAAAAGTTTTGAAAACGGCCGTTTTTTCGGGAGCAGTGATTTTAATAATGCTTAAAGTGAAACAATAAAAGTGTAATATCCCTTTAAATTTCATACCTGGGGGGTGTCTATAGTATGCCTGTAAAGGGGCGCATGTTTCCTGTGTTTAGAACAGTCTGACAGCAAAATGACATTTCAAAGGAAAAAAAACTACTACTTGCGGCTATTAATGAATTGCCGGTCCGACAATAAAAACGGCATGGGAATTCCCCACAGGGGAGCCCCGAACCAAAATTAAAAAAAAAAATGACGTGGGGGCCCCCCTAAATTCCATACCAGGCCCTCCAGGTCTGGTATGGATATTAAGGGGAACCCCGGCCAAAATTTAAAAAAAAATGGCGTGGGGTCCCCCCTTAAAATCTATACCAGACCCTTCAGGTCTGGTATGGATTTTAAGGGGAACCCTGCACCAAAATTTAAAAAAAAATGGCGCGGGGTCCCCTCAAAAATCTATACCAGACCCTTATCCGAGCACGCAACCTGGCAGGCCGCAGGAAATGAGGGGGGGACAAGAGAGCCCCCTCCTGAACCGTACCAGGCCACATGCCCTCAACATTGGTAGGGTGCTTTGGGGGTAGCCCCCCAAAACACCTTGTCCCCATGTTGATGGGGACAAGGGCCTCATCCCCACAACCCTTGCCTGGTGGTTGTGGGGGTCTGTGGGCAGGGGGCTTATCGGAATCTGGAAGCCCCCTTTAACAAGGGGACCCCCAGATCCCGGCCCTCCCCCCTGTGTGAAATGGTAAGGGGGTATTTGTACCCCTACTATTTCACAAAAAACTGTCAAAAATGTTAAAAATGACAAGAGACAGTTTTTGACAATTCCTTTATTTTGGTTCGGGGTTCCCCTGTGGGGAATTCCCATGCCGTTTTTATCAATGAACTTTTATGTGTATTGTCGGACCGGCAATTCATTAATAGCCGCGAGTAGTTTTAAATAACTTTTTTTCGTTTGAAAAGTCATTTTGCTGTCAGACTGTCCTAAACACGGGAAACATGCGCCCCTTTACAGGCATACTATAGACACCCCCCCAGGTACAAAATTTAAAGGGATATTACACTTTTATTGTTTCACTTTAAGCATTATTAAAATCACTGCTCCCGAAAAAATGGCCGTTTTTAAAACTTTTTTTTGCATTGATCCATGTCCCCTGGGGCAGGACCCAGGTCCCCAAACACTTTTTATGACAATACCATGCATATAAGCCTTTAAAATTAGCACTTTTGATTTCTCCCATAGACTTTTAAAGGGTGTTCCGCGGCATTCGAATTTGCCGCGAACACCCCAAATTGTTCGCTGTTCGGCGAACAGCCGATGTTCGAGTCGAACATGAGTTCGACTCGAACTCGAAGCTCGTCCCTAGTGGCAAGTTAACAAACCAGACCTGAAGTCAGGAGATGTGGTGCTCGTCAAGGACTGCCAAGCACACAGGAATGACTGGCCTTTGGGACTTATCACACAGACATTCCCAAGCAAAGATGGACATGTCAGGAAGGTCAAAGTTAAAACTTCCAAACAGGGTGAAGTAAAGTCATTTCTCAGACCCATATCGGACTTGATTTTACTTGTGTCTAATAAAGCTGTTAGTGGCGTTGGTTAACGCCAGACGGGGAGTGTTATGTCTCCAGGAGACCTTTCTCTCTCTCGAGGTTCAGAAAAGAGAATTCATTTGTGTATTTGATTTGTATATTGTGTTGCTGCGATATTAAGCCATAAATTAAGTTTGTTCCAGGTTAGCTGTACGCATTGCGCCACCTACTGGCCAAACATTAATATCATTTGTAATAATACCTTTAACCTTTAAAGGATGTGATATAAAAATCATCACATCCTCTTTAGTCAGGAAGTGAATACCCCCTAGGGATCAGCATTTCAGGATTATCCCAGCTGCCTCGATGTAATCTCTTCCCATCCATGGCATCGGAGGTAAGCAATCTTCCCCTTCCTCCTCCACAGGCTATTAGGGAAAGCAGATAGTCATTTCAGTTTTTATTTTATATGATGTTTACTATTGTATTGTAATGTTATATTATTCTTGTTATTTTCAGTTTTACCGCATATAACGTGTGTCATTCACACTTGTATTAAAATCTGCAACTTGCCAATAAAGGCACAGATAAGAAACAGCAGTCTATTATTGTGTACGCAGAAAAAGGTTATCTGCCATATACTCCGGGAGTATGGGGGGCGAGGCCAGGACAGGAGGTATGTAACCGTGGTGCATATCTGGTGGCCAGCACACAGGAATGACATCACGCCCCTCCAGATAGTTGCTTGTACTGCTGCTAATTTCTTCCCACCACCATGCCCCACTCACTGTTCTCTGAGGAAGAGATGATCCTTATGTGCAAATTAAGATGATTTTTTTTATTTTTACATGGGGTGGTGTTTGTGTGGGTCATGTGTGTATGTCTAAATGATTTGGCCTCAAAATACACACCTACTTCCTGTGTACAGATTCACTTCTGGGCCAATGTATACTGCTTCCTGCTTCAGCGTGTGTATATATAGATATATCTATAGATGTAGGTTCTTGTGTCCACCAGCAGAGAGAAGTTGGGTAGATGGCACACTCTCAATCCTGGAGGCATAATAATGGTCTAGCGCAGGGGTCTTCAAACTACGGCCCTCCAGTTGTTCAGGAACTACAATTCCCATCATGTCTAGTCATGTCTGTGAATGCCAGAGTTTTACAATGCCTCATGGGATGTGTAGTTCCGCAACAGCTGGAGAGCCATAGTTTGAAGATTCCTCATCATTCTAGCATGTCTTGAAAAAAGGTGGTTTTTCATGTGCCTTGTATAATTCCCAAGAAATATTGTTTGGAAAACACAAGTGGGTCATGGCACATCTAGAAATGGGGGCTAATAAATAATAGCCTATTTAGAGACCATCCCATAAGTGAAACCTTATAATCAGGAACAAAAACAAAAGCGAAAACAAAAAGGGGGGTGGTGTGTTCCACCCTCTGCCACATCAGAGGGGCATAGAAGTATCAAAAGTGTACATGAATTTACATGGTGTAGAATATTGACGTGAAATCATGTGTGGGTGTGTGGCACCCTATGTGCTAAAAAATATTTTTGAAGTGTTACACCCTCTGCCTGTTGATCACAAAGAGTAATTTAGAAGAAATAATATGTAGGTGCAAAACTTCAAAACAAATATGACCAACTACCGTGTTGCAACCTCTGGTGCAATGAACCACTAATGTGTTACACCCCCTGGGGTGTAAAATATAAAAAAGTGTCACACCCTCTACCTGTTGATTACAGAATGTATTGCAAAAATAGGTGCTAAACATCAGACAGGTGTAACTGGCTGCCGTGCTACACCCTCTGGTGTAATGTAACCACCTGATGTGTTACACCCTCTGGGGTATGCAAACTAAAACCTAATCTGTTCCGTGAACTAAAATTATGGAGAAATGGAAGTTCTCTATTCCCTGTGTGTGCAAAGGGATCAATGTGATTGACCCTCTGTATCAAAAACTAGAGGCAAGTATACAAATGTATGTTCACAAAGGATCAAGAGAAATAAAATAAAAAAGGAAAATGCATGAATGAAAAAAATATAAATAAATGTGCGTCTCTGTGTTTCACAGCACGGCAACCAGTTACACCTGTATGATGTTTAGCACCTATTTTTGCAATACACTCTGTAATCAACAGGTAGAGGGTGTGACACTTTTTTTATATTTTACACCCCAGGGGGTGTAACACATTAGTGGTTCATTGCACCACTGCCCACCAGTGCAGCTTATCAGTGCCCATTAGTGCGATCTCACCAGTGCAGCTTATCAGTGCCCATTAGTGCGGTCTCACCAATGCAGCTTATCAGTGCGGTCTCACCAGTGCAACTTATCAGTGTGGTCTCACCAGTGAGGACTGGGCTGACTTCTCAGTCGATCACCAGTACTCTAAGAGGGACGGACTGCACCTAAATGAGAAGGGTGCAGATCAGCTGGGAGTAAAGATGGCCGAAAAGTTAGAGGGGTTTTTAAACTAGGCGATGGGGCCCAGAGGTAGAGATAGTCAGCGCAGGGAGGAGGTGGAATCCTTATGGGTAGAGCTCCAAAGGGATTAAGCTAAGGGGAAAGTAATACTGGGAGTATGATATAGGCCCCCTAACCTGAGGGAGGAGGGGGAGACGGATCTCCTATCACAAGTTGGATTAGCAGCAAGGATGGGAAGTGTTATCATAATGGGGGATTTTAATTATGCAGACATGGACTGGACGGAGGGAACCACGCATTCCTCTAAGGCTCGCCAGTTCCTATATGTCGTGCAGGACAATTTCATGGTTCAGATGGTAGATGCACCAACTAGAAATAAAGCGTTACTGGATCTACTGATTACCAACAATACAGACCTGATCATGGATGTGGAAATACGGGGCAATTTAGGAAATAGCAATCACAGGTCAATTGGCTTCAGTATAAATCACACAAAGAGGTGTCATAAGGCAGCACAGTGGTGTAGTGGTTAGCACTCTCACCTAGCAGCAATAGGGTCGCTGGTTCAAATCTTGACCATGACACCTTCTCCCTGGAGTTTGCATGTTCTCCCTGTGCCTGCGTGGGTTTCCTCCGGTTTCCTCCCACACTCCAAAGACATGCTGGTAGGTTAATCAGATCCTGTCTAGAAATTGGTCCAAGTATCTGTATGTGTTTGTAAGCATGTTGGGACCCTGTGGGGCAGGGATATGCAATTAGTGGACCTCCAGCTGTTTCAAAACTACAAGTCCCATCATGCCTCTGTCTCTGGGTGTCATGCTTGTGGCTGTCAGAGTCTTGCTATGCCTCATGGGACTTGTAGTTCTGCAACAGCTGGAGGTCCACTAATTGCATATCCCTGCTGTAGGGTAAAGGACCGCACTATATCAAGATGCAACTCAACATAAGGGGAATACAAAGACATTGAATTTTGAAAGAGCCAACTTCCCTAAACTATGAACCTTGCTAGAAGGCATGAATTGGGATAAAATCTTAGGAACAAAGAACACGGAGGAGAGATGGGTTTGCTTTAAGAGCATATTAAATAAGGGCATTAGCCAATGCATCCTATTGGGTAATAAATTTGAAAGAGCAAACAAAAGTCCTGGATGGCTTAACTCCATTATATGCATTAAAAATGCATATAAAAGCAAAGGAGAAGGCCTTCAAAAATACAAGGTTGAGGGATCAGCATTCAGATTTTATAAAGAATGCAACAAGAAATGTAAGGGTGCAGTTAGGGCAGCTAAGATAAAACACGAAAGACACATAGCAGAGGAGAGCAAAAAAAAATCCCAAGAAATTCTTTAAGTACGTAAACTGTAAAAAAAGGGAGTACAGACCATATTGGCCCCATAAAGAATGAGGAGGCACATCTGGTTACAAAGGTTGGGGAGATGGCAAAGGTATTGACTTTATTCTTCTCCTCAGTCTTCACGAAGGAATCGGGGGGGCTTCGGTAACCAAAATTGCAGTGTTTATCCTTATGACATATCACAGGAAGCACCTCCATGGTTAACAGAGAACAGAATTAAAATTACACTTGGGAAACTTAACATTATTAAATCACTGGGACCAGATGGCTTGCATCCGAGGGTACTTAGGGAACTCAGTCAAGTAATTGCCAGACCATTGTTCCTAATTTTAACTGACAGTCTACTGACTGCAATGGTACCAGCTGATTGGAGAAAAGCCAATGTAACACCAATATTTAAAAAGGGCCCAAAATACATCCCTGGGAATTACAAACCAGTTAGCCTAACATCAATAGTATGCAAGCTCTTGGAGGGGATGATAAGGGACTATAATGATTACGGAATCATTAGCAGTAATCAGCATGGATTCATGAAGAATCATTCTTGCCAAACCAATCTATTAACCTTCTATGAGGAGGTGAGTTGCCATCTAGATAGAGGAAGGCCCGTAGATATGGTGTATATGGATTTTGCAAAAGCATTTGACACAGTTCCCCATACACGTTTACTGTACAAAATAAGGTCCATTGGCATAGACCATAGGGTGAGTACATGGATTGAAAACTGGCAACAAGGGTGAGTTCAGAGGGTGGTGATAAATGGGGAGTCCTCAGAATGGTCAGGGGTGGGTAGTGGGGTCCCCCCGGGTTCTGTGCTGGGACCAATCCTATTTAATTTGTTCATAAATGACCTGGAGGATGGGGTAAACAATTCAATCTCTGTATTTGCGGACAATACTAAGCTAAACAGGGCAATAACTTTTCTGCAGGATGTGCAAACCTTGCAAAAAGATCTGAACAAATTAATGGGGTGGGCAACTCCATGGCAAATGAGGTTTAATGTAAAAAAAATGTAAAATAATGCATTTGGGTGGCAAAAATATGAATGCAATCTATACACTGGGGGAGAACCTCTGGGGGAATCTAGGATGGAAAAGGACCTGGGGGTCCTAGTAGATGATAGGCTCAGCAATGGCATGCAATGCCAAAGTGCTGCTAACAAAGCAAACAGAATATTGGCATGTATTAAAAAGGGGATCAACTGCAGAGATAAAAAAATAATTCTCCCGCTCTACCGGACTCTGGTCCGGCTGCACCTAGAGTATGCTGTCCAGTTCTGGGCACCAGTCCTTAGGAAGGATGTACTGGAAATGGAGCGAGTACAAAGAAGGGCAACAAAGTTAATAAAGGGTCTGGAGGATATTGGTTATGACGAAAGGTTGCGAGCACTGAACTTATTCTCTCTGGAGGACAGACACTTGAGAGGGGATATGATTTCAATTTACAAATACCATACTGGTGACCCCACAATAGGGATAAAACTTTTTCACAGACGGGAGTTTAACAAGACATGTGGCCATTTATTAAAATTAGAAGAAAAGAGGGTTAACCTTAAACTACTGGCTGGGTCCTGGAAGGATGCTATATTTCCCCTCTGTTTGGACTGTGATCCCTTTAAGGGAAAAAAAGGTTTAACTCACCTGTCAGAGGAAGTGGGTTTTAAAAAAGACAGGAAGTTGTAGGTGGGTGTGGAGGAGTATAGAGGAGACTTTGGATGGTGGACGGTGGATAGCTGTGAAAGTGCACGGCAGTGTCCTGCCTGGAAACCTACTAGCAGGGAAAGTTAATATAAAGAAAAAGGGAGAGGAAACTTAACTTCTCCTCAATAGAGTCCGGTGTTCTCAGGTGAGTAATTTCAGGCCATATAGCAGCCTCACCCGTTAGAGATTCACCCGGTTCCACCGTCAATTTGGGGTGTCCTAATGCATATATTTGTTCTGGAGACCTCTAACTGTTACCATAAGAAAATTG
The DNA here is from genome assembly GCF_042186555.1 of Aquarana catesbeiana. Lineage (NCBI taxonomy): Eukaryota > Metazoa > Chordata > Amphibia > Anura > Ranidae > Aquarana > Aquarana catesbeiana. Next base: position 196,318,921 of record NC_133334.1, on the reverse strand, counting down.
TGAAAGCCACAAAGCAATTCTTCAGAGAGGACAAACCGGTGGAAAAACTATTAATCATTTATTATCCATGTAGAAAAACTTACAGAAAAAGTTACAAAAATAGAAAAATTTATTAAGTACTCCTATCCCCAACATATATTAAAAAGACCTAATGTCTTGATAGGACATCGGTGGCCACCGTTTCCTCAATTACAACTTTCATATCCCTCGCATTCACACATACACATTCAGACCAAAATCGATCCACAGATCGGTTGGAATTGCTGGTGTAAATGTCCATGAGCGCTAAAAAATAACAATAATTATATCTGAATGAAAAAAACAATGCAGGGCTAAACATAGGATGGGTGATTCGCACGAATGTGGCTAATACCCATGCAGCATGATGGTGTATGATCAAGTGTAAAACAACAATAATAGAACCATATAAAAAACAACTCAAATATTATAGTGAGTCCATGACCATATCAAATGACCAATAACGTGGACATTATGATCATATAAATGTCCAACAAAAGTGAACAATATGAGTGAAAAATGAATGAAAAGATGCTACGTGGTTCACAGAGGTGGTGTTCCAGTATTCAATATCCATAGCCAAAAAATATATGGAGCAAATACGCTTACCAGAACAGGTGGACACGTTTGCCATACGGCTAGGTGTCATAAAGGCTTGAGGATCGATCGATCGATCCAAATAGGTGCTTGATGAAGAGGCGTGTATGGCAGGTTCCACTGGTTTCTTCACAGCAAAGGTAAGCGGCCTGGAGATAGCAGATGTTCAAAGTCCCGTTACAGGTGCTTCTCCAACAGGTGTATATTGGGGAGATACACCCTTCACATAGCCATCATAGGGACATAGAAAAGGAAAAAAGGCCCCACATAGTGCTTGAATCCGAATAAAACAGGTTTATTGTAAACCAAACAGGGTAAAAATCCAAACAACAGCAGCCAGGATAAAAGTGATCACAGTGAAAAAATAGCGTGGTACCAGGAACAAAAATTCAATCGCGACCCGACATGTTTCAGACTAGAGGTCCTTCTACTGGGGCATATTGTCCTTTGCTTGGTATCACGCTTATATATATGGACACATAAATGGTTTAAAATCGATATCAGCTGTCAAACTATAATCAGCTGTGAGGGGCCGTTGTAAAACGGACCTCACAGCCAATACACATCAAGATAAATAAGAGTGACATGCACTTGTTCAGCCACCCAATCACAAGTAACCAAGTGCGTCCTATCAGCTGTGAGAGACCGCTATGGGGCGTCCCTCACAGCCACTAACGATCTAGGAGGATGGGAGTAGCTAGTGTTACTACAGCAGCCCAATCACGAGTTGCTAAACACACCACCTGACGTCACAATACAGGAAGTCGTCCCCACGCTCTGGCTCTTGTGCTCCAAGCCTCAATTCCATTCTAGGAAGAGGCAAGAATGGATACGAAGTGTGGGGCGGCGTAGCTCCGCCCACCCATCGTGCTTCAGCGTCATTGCATAGAGGGGCCGAGCGAAGGTGACTGGACAGCTGGATGTGACACCGGAAAGCTTAAAAAGAAGCACGGATGAGCTAGCAAAGAGAGACTTTTGTCAGAATCAAAATTAAAAAACATAAAAACATATTAGAAACACGGGGACATTAATTGCTAGACTCATACATTATTTGTCCAGACTTATAAGCATATAAGAAAGGAACTTTTATCTCTTATTGAGTGCACATCCTAATCATATTAACTAAAACAAATTTAGCTTGGGATATGTAAGGCATCAATAATCGGTCTATCTCAACATCTATCTTAAATAAATGATAAATGTATAGGAAATAATATATCCATATAGAACCCCAAAAAAAGGGGGAAAAAAACTAAAATTACTGAACCTATGAGTGGATCATAACCTACTTATTCAAATATGGCTGAATAAGAATGGGTGGGTAATAAAATAAAGGTGAGTAATAGCAGGTGTATCAACGGAACTAAGTGTAGCTAAACCTGAGTGCACTATGAAAATGGGGGCCAAATCTACAATAAATCATGATTTATTGATGAAAGCATTCAGGTCCCATTCAACATTTAACCCATGAGGGAAATAACTCTTTAGCTGGAATATCCAAAAAGTTTCTAGTTGAGAAACCCCTCTAATGCGTGGGCCCCCCCTCCAGTGCGAAATGTATTTATCAATGATTTGAAATTTTGTGCCTTTTGGATTTCTATCGTGATGTTCGAGAAAATGTCGAGGCACACTATGATTTGTACGGCCTAGTTTGGCAGTAATGTGCTCATTCACCCGGGTTCTAAACGCTCTTATCGTGCGGCCCACGTACTGTCTATTGCACGGGCAAGTGATGAGGTACACAATAAAGCGTGTGGCACACGTGGTGAAATGTTTCATGTGGTATGTAATAGAAGTAGCTGAAGACTGTAATGTTTCAGACTTTCTACGTCCACATACATACATTACAACGTCTGCAGGGGTAATATCCCTTAGTTTCTGGAAAAAGGGATGTTCTATTGGGTGCTTCTATACCATTATGTGAAATATGATCCCGGAGAGAAGGGGCTCCTCTAAAGGTAACGCCTGCATGATTAGGGAGCACCGGACCTAGAACTGGGTCACTTTTCAGAACTCTCCAATGTTGGTTCAAGATGTGTTTAATTTGCCTATGTTGGATAGAGAACTGAGTGAACATTGACCATTTGAATTTGTCATCAGGGGTGATCTTAGGACGTTCAGTAATAAGAGTGTCTCGGTCAATACAAGATATTCTGGAGATCTCCTGATCTAAAAGCGATGGCTGGTACCCTTTTGCGACAAAACGCTCTTTCAAAAAATGGGCTTGTTTTATAAAGTCTCCAGAGGTAGAACAATTTCTGTGAATCCGCAGCAGTTGACTCCGTGGGACAGATTCCAACCAGGGGCTGTAATGGCAGCTGTCTGTAGAGATATAGCCATTTCTGTCCGTCGGCTTGAAGTAGGTGGTAGTCACAATCCGACGGTCAGCTATGGATATCTCTAAATCCAAAAACTGTATGGAAGTAAGACTTATCTCATAGGTGAGGACTATACCTCTCTCGTTGTTGTTGAGAGTGGCCATGAACTCATGGAGAGTTTCCTCATCCCCTTTCCATAGGAGGAGGATGTCGTCTATATATCTTGCCCATAAGCACAGCTCGGGCCGCTGTGACGGGTAGATGACATCCTCCTCCCATAGTGCCATAAAAAGATTGGCGAGGCTGGGGGCAAATTTTGCCCCCATAGCCACGCCTTTCTTTTGCAGGTAAAACTGATTGTTATACCAGAAGTAATTGGTAAGTGTGGCAAATTGTAAAAGCTTAAAAGCTCCTTTTTTAAACATTTGTTGGAAGGAGGGAATACTGTTAGACATGGCAAGGTAATGTTTTACAGCCTCTAGTCCCAGTTTGTGTGGAATGCAGGTATATAATGACGTGACGTCTGCCGTGACCAGGATAAGGTTATCCTGGTAGTCGATGGACGCTAAACGGCGAATGGTATCACCTGTATCTTTTAAATAGGAGGGGGCTTGGCATACCAGCGGTTGAAGGTAGAAATCGATGTAGCGGACGATTCTGGAAGAAATCGAATTTATTCCGCTTATAATCGGTCTCCCGGGAGGTCTAGTAATGCTCTTGTGTATTTTCGGGAGGAAATACATAACCGGGATCCTGGGACCCTCTGGGACAAGGTATTCTTTTTCTTTTTTATTTAGGATGCCTTGTCTGTATCCCCGTTCTCCAATTAGGTCTTATCGTCGCTAAGGATGCGACACATCTCAAGATGGTAATCTTCCTTATCTAAAATTACAAGGCCCCCGCCCTTATCGGCGGGGCGAATTACTATGTCCTTATGTTCACACAGGGATTTTAAACCCATCTCATTTTGGGATGATCATATGCTCTTTTAATGGGTAATAGATCTAGGTCCCTCAATACTAAATCAAAAAAGACTTTTTTGGCAGGAGCCATATTGTTCGGGGGGTTGAAGAGTGAGGGGTTCATTAACTCCGAATGCATGACTCTTTCCTCATTTCCCTCAGTCCTCGCTGTACTTACAATCTCCGGATTAATGGGATTACTTAGGAAATGCCTTTAAATGTTGAGTTTACTTTTAAATTTTAAAATATCTATAAAGGTCCCAAATTTGCTCAGTTTTTTAGGAGGGGCAAATTTGAGACCCTTATTCAACACATGCAGTTCGGCATCCGTAAAGGTTCTCTGGCTTAGATTGAAGAGGCCAACACAGAGATGAGTGGTCTATTCATGCACCTCAAAAACCTCATGCTTTCTGAGATCCACCTATTATGGGACATAGCGTTCCTTGAGCAATATTCCAAGGAACGCCTTGTCCCTAGAGGCCTCAGATGGGATATTCATCCCCAACAGGATGAAACAGAATTGGAAACTTGATTTCATTATTTTAATGAAGCAGGTATTAATCTCCTTGGTTTTTTGGTAGATAGAAAGAGAGGGAGGCTATCTCTCATTGATAGAGAGATTAAGGAACTGAGAGAACAGCTCCTCCCCCATAAGGCCACATCTGAATACATTTCCCTCTCGGCCAATCTTAAAAGCCAATTGGAGAAAGAGGAGAGGGATCAGCGTACTAAAAAGCAAAAGAAGTATGCACGAGACACCACCAATTATAAAAATCAGGTGTTCAATTCGCAGAAAAAAAGACACGAATGTACCTATGGAGGTTTCAGGTACTAGGGAGGGGAATATCCCTCCTTCCCGGGCTCCGGATAGTGGAAGGACGCTTATGGCCCCTGTGGTGGAGGACACCCACACTCACTCACAATCCAGTGCCAGGCACCCTCCAACATCTGGAAACCGGAGTGGTGGGATACCCACTCCTAACTTTCCCCATAATGGTGGTTATCAACATGGGAGTAAGGGTGCCCCCCAGAAAGGGAGAGGGTCCGCTCCGCATCCGAGGAATGTCAGTTATGAACGCCCTGGCCCTGTCTCCTATGTCAGATCTCCCCAACGAGACCACTATGGTAGGAATTTCTCAGAATCTTATCAGAATTATCATACTCCCCCTCCTATTCGAACTTATAATAGATTCTCTCCTCTCCGCGAAGAACCTTATAGACCACAACATTATAATCCATATCCTTACAGGGATAACGAATATAACCAATATGACAAATCACCCTATACTTACAACCAAGCATGCCCTAACCCCCCGTACAATGAGGATTTTCCCAAGGGACCTTTAGGCCCCAAAAGAAGAGCGGATGCAAACGAGGCACCCGAGGGGGGCTGCGGGCCCAGAAAAAGAAGGCGCCAATAGATACTAGTGGCCTCTTCAATCTAAGCCAGAGAACCTTTATGGATGCCGAACTGCATGTGTTGAATAAGGGTCTCAAATTTGCCCCTCCTAAAAAACTGAGCAAATTCGGGACCTTTTTAGATATTTTAAAATTTAAAAGGAAACTCAGCATTCAAAGGCATTTCCTAAGTAATCCCATTAATCCGGAGATTGTAAGTACTGCGAGGACTGAGGGAAATGAGGAAAGAGTCATGCATTCGGGGTTAATGAACCCCTCACTCTTCAACACCCCGAACAATATGGCTCCTGCCATAAAAGTCTTTTTTGATTTAGTATTGAGGGACCTAGACCTATTACCCATTAAAAGAACATATGATCATCCCAAAATGAAGTTGGGTTTAAAATCCCTGTGTGAACATTAGGACATAGTAATTCACCCCGCCGATAAGTGCGGGGGCCTTGTAATTTTAGATAAGGAAGATTACCATCTTGAGATGTGTCGCATCCTTAGCGATGATAAGACCTATGTAGCACTAAATAATGACCCTACAAAGGCGTTCAAAAAGAGACTAATAGAAATTGGAGAATGGGGATATCCTGGTCACGGCGGACGTCACGTCATTATATACCTGCATTCCACACAAACTGGGACTAGAGGCTGTAAAACATTACCTTGCCATATCTAAAAGCATTCCCTCCATCCAACAAAGCTTTATAATGGAGCTTTTACAATTTGCCACACTTACCAATTACTTCTGGTATAACGACCAGTTTTACCTGCAAAAGAAAGGCGTGGCTATGGGGGCAAAATTTGCCCCCAGCCTCACCAATCTTTTTATGGCACTAAGGGAGGAGGATGTCGTCTACCCGTCACAGCAGCCCGAGCTGTGCTTATGGGCAAGATATATAGACGACATCCTCCTCCTATGGAAAGGGGATGAGGAAACTCTCCATGAGTTCATGGCCACTCTCAACAACAACGAGAGAGGTATAGTCCTCACCTATGAGATAAGTCTTACTTCCATACAGTTTTTGGATTTGGAGATATCCATAGCTGACCGTCGGATTGTAGCTACCACCTACTTCAAGCCGATGGACAGAAATGGCTATATCTCTACAGACAGCTGCCATTACAGCCCCTGGTTGGAATCTGTCCCACGGAGTCAACTGCTGCGGATTCGCAGAAATTGTTCTACCTCTGGAGACTTTATAAAACAAGCCCATTTTTTGAAAGAGCGTTTTGTCGCAAAAGGGTACCAGCCATCGCTTTTAGATCAGGAGATCTCCAGAATATCTTGTATTGACCGAGACACTCTCATTACTGAATGTCCTAAGATCACCCCTGATGACAAATTCAAATGGTCAATGTTCACTCAGTTCTCTATCCAACATAGGCAAATTAAACACATCTTGAACCAACATTGGAGAGTTCTGAAAAGTGACCCAGTTCTAGGTCCGGTGCTCCCTAATCATGCAGGCGTTACCTTTAGAGGAGCCCCTTCTCTCCGGGATCATATTTCACATAATGTTATAGAAGCACCCAATAGAACATCCCTTTTTCCAGAAACTAAGGGATATTACCCCTGCAGACGTTGTAATGTCTGTATGCATAATGTATGTGGACATAGAAAGTCTGAAACATTACAGTCTTCAGCTACTTCTATTACATACCACATGAAACATTTCACCACGTGTGCCACACGCTTTATCGTGTACCTCATCACTTGCCCGTGCAATAGACAGTACGTGGGCCGCACGATAAGGGTGTTTAGCACCCGGGTGAATGAGCACATTACTGCCATTAAACTAGGCCGTACAAATCATAGTGTGCCTCGACATTTTCTCGAACATCACGATAGAAATCCAAAAGGCACAAAATTTCAAATCATTGATAAATACATTTCGCACTGGAGGGGGGGCCCACGCATTAGAGGGGTTTCTCAACTAGAAACTTTTTGGATATTCCAGCTAAAGAGTTATTTCCCTCACGGGTTAAATGTTGAATGGGACCTGAATGCTTTCATCAATAAATCATGATTTATTGTAGATTTGGCCCCCATTTTCATAGTGCACTCAGGTTTAGCTACACTTAGTTCCGTTGATACACCTGCTATTACTCACCTTTATTTTATTACCCACCCATTCTTATTCAGCCATATTTGAATAAGTAGGTTACGATCCACTCATAGGTTCAGTAATTTTAGTTTTTTTCCCCCTTTTTTTTGGGGTTCTATATGGATATATTATTTCCTATACATCTATCTTAAATAAATGATAAATGTTGAGATAGACCGATTATTGATGCCTTACATATCCCAAGCTAAATTTGTTTTAGTTAATATGATTAGGATGTGCACTCAATAAGAGATAAAAGTTCCTTTCTTATATGCTTATAAGTCTGGACAAATAATGTATGAGTCTAGCAATTAATGTCCCCGTGTTTCTAATATGTTTTTATGTTTTTTAATTTTGATTCTGACAAAAGTCTCTCTTTGCTAGCACATCCGTGCTTCTTTTTAAGCTTTCCGGTGTCACATCCAGCTGTCCAGTCACCTTTGCTCGGCCCCTCTATGCAATGACGCTGGAGCGCGATGGGTGGGCGGAGCTACGCCGCCCCACACTTCGTATCCATACTTGCCTCTTCCTAGAATGGAATTGAGGCTTGGAGCACAAGAGCCAGAGCGTGGGGACGACTTCCTGTATTGTGACGTCAGGTGGTGTGTTTAGCAACTCGTGATTGGGCTGCTGTAGTAACACAAGCTACTCCCATCCTCCTAGATCGTCAGTGGCTGTGAGGGCCGCCCTATAGCGGTCTCTCACAGCTGATAGGACGCACTTGGTTACTTGTGATTGGGTGGCTGAACAAGTGCATGTCACTCTTATTTATCTTGATGTGTATTGGCTGTGAGGTCCGTTTTACAACGGCCCCTCACAGCTGATTATAGTTTGACAGCTGATATCGATTTTAAACCATTTATGTGTCCATATATATAAGCGTGATACCAAGCAAAGGACAATATGCCCCAGTAGAAGGACCTCTAGTCCGAAACATGTCGGGTCGCGATTGATTTTTTGTTCCTGGTACCACGCTATTTTTTCACTGTGATCACTTTTATCCTGGCTGCTGTTGTTTGGATTTTTACCCTGTTTGGTTTACAATAAACCTGTTTTATTCGGATTCAAGCACTATGTGGGGCCTTTTTTTCCTTTTCTATGTCCCTATGATGGCTATGTGAAGGGTGTATCTCCCCAATATACACCTGTTGGAGAAGCACCTGTAACGGGACTTTGAACATCTGCTATCTATCTTACCTTTGCTGCGAAGGAACCAGTGGAACCTGCCATACACGCCTCTTCATCAAGCACCTATTTGGATCGATCGATCGATCCTCAAGCCTTTATGACACCTAGCCGTATGGCAAACGTGTCCACCTGTTCCGGTAAGCGTATTTGCTCCATATATTTTTTGGCTGTGGATATTGAATACTGGAACACCACCTCTGTGAACCATGTAGCATCTTTTCATTCATTTTTCACTCATATTGTTCACTTTTGTTGGACATTTTATATGATCATAATGTCCACGTTATTGGTCATTTGATATGGTCATGGACTCACTATAATATTTGAGTTGTTTTTTATATGGTTCTATTATTGTTGTTTTACACTTGATCATACACCATCATGCTGCACGGGTGTTAGCCACATTTGTGCAGACCACCCATCCTATGTTTAGCGCTGCATTGCTTTTTTCATTACTTTCCACATTGTCACTACTTTGTTGATGCTGGCTGCTATATGTGTCATCTGATACTTTTTCTACAGTAGCGCAACCACACTGTTATTTTATATTTAATAATTATATCTGGACAATCTTCCTTAATATTGTGTAAGTGTTCATGGCTGTTCCTCCTCGGAAAAGAGAAAATATATATATAAAGCTGAAAGGTACTGGTGCTGTGTGAAAGTTCCTCTGTATATCCGCTACACATACTATGTTGCAAAAAAACTTCCTTGTTTTTAACAGATGCACATTATAATTGGAGATCACAGACTAATGACACTTATCATCAAAACTGAATATTGCACAGTTACTTTGCTTATTGGGTTAGTAATGATTCCTGATGACAATGGTCAAGGCATAATACAGCTCACCACATCTTCGTGTAAGAAGCTACTAGCAGCCTCCGGCATCCAGACAGGATTTCCGTGATCGATCTGTCACAGCCGCTGCGGGGAGATGCAGGTAAATGGGGTGGCAGAGCGGATTTCCTCCGTTATTTGTGGATACAATGATCAATATCCGAAAGGAGGAGAAGGATGGGTCATCCAGTTGTTCGGGAGGTCATTCCCAGAGCTGTGCTGGAGTGGTATCTCCCATAGTGGTTACATCGGTAGCCGGTCTCCGGTGCTAGTTATCGGTCCGAGAAAAATTAGAGGGGGGGAATCAGTTAAGCGGATGGCAATCTCGGTGTCCTCATCACAGATACCATGTTATCTTCATGCTTACATGTTACGCTTTGTTAAAAGCTTCTTCAGAGTATGCACAATGATGTATCCTCCTTGTTTAAATCTTCAGTTAATCAAACCTTGATCAATTTCATATGGAGACCATCTAATTGCGCTGTGATTCAATCACGGTATCATTTATACACCCGTGCACTAACACACACACATTCAGGGGTGATCAAAATCTAGGGATACATATTATAAACCAACCATACACGTTAATCAAAAGTGAACTCAAGACTTTCATGGCAAGAAAGTAAAGTCAATTAAGTAAACTTTTCCTTGTCAAAAGAAGTTTATTGAGTATACAATGTTATAAAGATACATAAAGTAAGTTTACAAGGATCTATAAAGTAAGCTCATTGTTTTACAGTAGGGTTTATATAGGTAAATATCATGAAATTTCAAATATTAAACATTGGGTTCACGTAAACCTAAATTAAAGATATATATCATTTCCTTAGTTACTTTTGTAGGTATTTAAATGATTTATACCTACTATACATATTGTTTACAAGTAGAGTGTATATAGGTCAAATAAATTCTGATAATGAGCTTTAATCGTAAGGTGGAGAAAAGGAAAGAGAAAGAAGAAAAAGGGTTGAAAGGTAGAGGTATGGTCCACAAGGTTGTCCCGCTCGTCAGTTTATTATTCTTTTTAGTTCTCTTTGAAGCCTTAGAATGGGTGTCTCTGTAAGTCATTTAATCTGTTACCATGGCAACAGGACAGAGTCATTGAAGTTTGACAGGAACTGTTGTTTTATCCAAGGATGCCAAAGTTTTTCAAATTTTGGAATTTGATTTTGATCGATGGCTACCATCTTAGCATGGGACATTGTATTATTCATTCTGTGAATTGTTTCTGCTAGTACCAATGTAGGAGATTTCCATGCCTTGGCCACTGTTTGTTAATCACGAAGACTTCCTTCCAGAAGGTTTGGATTACTGGGCACGTCCACCATATGTGTAAATATGTGCCTATTTCTGGGCATCCTCGAAAACAAAGAGCTGAGGTATTAGGTGAATATTTTGCCACTCTAGCGGGTACAAGGTACCAGCGAGTTAGGACTTTATAATTTGTCTCCAGTGCTAAGATGTTGGGTGAAGATGACTTAGATGTGAGCCATATGTTAGACCAGTCCGTGTCTTCTAAAGTTCGTCCCAGGTCCTCCTCCCACCTCTGAACGTAAGAGGGTCTATTAAGATTTGCTACTCCATATAATTGATTATAAAGTGATGAAATTGTACCTTTAGCAAATGGATCTTTTGTACAGATTGATTCAAAAATGGATAATTGGGATAATGGTGTATCCCCCTTTTAGGAATGGTGTATAGAAATTTTTGATTTGGAGATATCTAAATATCTCAGAGTTTGGTAGATCATATTTTTCTCTAAGCGATGGGAATGAAAGGAATGATTTAGATGCTATGAAGTCATTTAGTGTCTGAATGCCTGATGTTGTCCAAGCTTTAAAAGAATTTGGGTAGATCCATGCCGGATAAAAGGCCGGATTTCTGATAAAAGAAAGGAGAGGATTGTGTGGAGATTGTAACTGATATTTGGTTTTTAGTTTATCCCAGAGAGATAAGAAGTGTTTAGTTATGGGATTATGAATTTTAAAGCAGTCTTTAGGATCAAGCCATAATAAATTTGATATTAATAGAGGGTCATTTTCTGAAGCCTCTATAAATACCCATAATGGGATTTCCTGTTTTGCATGGTATTTGGACAGACTGGCCAAATGTGCTGCTCTGTAGTAGTTAGTAAAATTAGGGTATCCCAGGCCTCCTTTATTTTTGGGAAGATGTAGTGTGTGTATAGGTATACGTGGTTTAGAAGAGCCCCATATAAACGAAGTTGCTCTTTTTTGTACTATTCTCAAAAAATAGGAAGGAATTGGAATAGGGAGGACTCTGAATAGATAAAGCAATTTGGGTAGAATAGTCATTTTGATTGCATTAATCTTCCCTATCCAGGATAAAGGAAGTTGCGACCATTGTTTTATTAGATTTGTGATCTGTCTTAATACAGGAGGATAATTGGTTGAGAATAAGTCAGAATGAGATGCTGTTAAATGAATTCCAAGATATGGGATTGATTTTTCTGCCCATGTGAATGGGAGTGCAGCCCTAGCCGGGATCAATTCCATGTTTGTGAGTGAAATATTAAGCACTAGGCATTTCTTAGGATTAATCATAAGGCCGGATAGGGCTGCAAATCCATCAAGAGCTGGTATTAAGTTAGGACCAGAGACCTGTGGTGATGATAGAAAAAGTAATATATCGTCTGCAAATATACATAATTTGTGTGTAATACCTCCTACTTCAATGCCAGTTATAGTTTGGCTTGTTCTGATCTATTGGGCCATGGGTTCGAGTATAAGGGCAAATAATAAGGGAGATAATGGGCAAACCTGTCGGGTACCTCTTTCGATATTAAAGGCTTCAGATTTGTATCCAGCATATTTTATATAGGCTTTGGGTTTATTATATAATGCTTTGATCCATGTTAAAAAGTGGGGTCCAAAACCCCATTTTTGTAATGAATATTGCATATATTGCCAGGATACTGTGTCAAATGCCCTCTTAACATCGAGAGATAGAAAACATAAAGGGATTTTCCGTTTTTTAGCAATATGTGCCAATAACACTGCCCTGCGTATATTATCGCCTGCCTGTCTATTTGGCATGAAGCCTACTTGATCTCTATGTATTAATTTTCCTATAATGCTATTGAGGCGTTTTGCTATTATTTTTGCTAATAATTTAATATCGAGGTTTAACAGAGAGAGAGGCCGATAATTCACACAGGAAGTATCATCAGAAAGGGGTTTTGGGATCATACAAACAATTGCCATTAGTGTTTCTTGCCGAAAAGAATGTCCATCTAGAAGTTTGTTAAAAGTTTCAGTGAGAATGGGAGAGAGTATTTCTGAGAATGTTTTATAGTATAAAGCCGAGTAGCCGTCTGGGCCTGGTCTTTTTGTTAAGTTTTAGGTCTTTTATGGCGTTAGCAACTTCATCTATAGTTATAGGCTCATCCAAACTGCTTTTTTGATTCTGAGATAACTCAGGTAAGGTTATTTTTGAGAAGAAGGATTCAGCTTCTGTAGGATTAAATTCATTGTTTGTCTTGTATAAAGTTGCGAGATGTGAGTGAAATTTATGGACTATTTTAACTGGATTACAAGTGTAAACATTTTTTGATAATTTCAAACGTATTGGTTTGAAAGATTTGTTAGTTGAATTTAATGCCCGAGCCAAATATGTACCTGGTTTGTTTGTATTCATGTAGAAATTGTGCTTGGAGCGTTTGAGGGATTTATCAACTGACTCAGTGAGAAATAGATCGTATTCCAATCTAGATTTTTCCAGATGAGATTTTGTACTCTGAGATGGATTATCTTGAAATGATATGTAGGCTGCATTAAAATTGAGTTCTAGTTTTTTTGCTAGATTTTTGCGTTCCCGTTTAAATAGTGCCATTTGTCTTTGTATTGTACCACGCAAGACAGGCTTATGAGCTTCCCACAGTGTTATTGGGGAGATGTCTGTTGTATTATTAATTGATATGTATACCTTTTAAAGCTTGTTCAATGGCCATCTGATGTAGTGGGTGTTTGAGCATTATGTCCGGTAAGTACCACGTTGGGTCATGCGCTTTTGGTATGGCTGAGGCTATAGTAGTGTATACTGCATTATGGTCAGACCACGGAATCGGAATTATATCTGATGCAATAATTTCTGGTATCATTCCTATTGTTAGAAAAATATGATCTATTCTGGTGAAGGTTTGATGAGGGTGCGAGAAATAAGTGAATTTCTTTTTCATTGGGTTACTTTCTCTCCATGAATCTACCAGATTGTATTTGGAAAGAAGTTGAGAAAAAGGTAATCTAGAGGTTATTTTGGATGGTGTAAAAGGTGATTTATCTAGAAATGGGAGGAGGACCTGGTTCGAATCCCCACACATTATCACTGTTCCTATTTTGTGTGTATTAATCACTTGTAATATATGTGAGAGGAATGGTGTAGGTTGTTTGTTAGGAGCGTAGTAGGAAATCACCGTGATTGCTGTATCCATTATATAACCCATGAGTATCAGGTATCTACCTTCTGGGTCTTTAATTTCTGATGATAAGGTGAATGGTGTGGATCGGTGAAATGCAATTAGAGTTCCCCTTTGCTTGGTACAGGCAGAAGCCGTGTAAATTTGTTGATAAAAAGGAGAAATATATTTTGGAGTAGAATCTTTGGTGAAGTGTGTTTCTTGGAGGCATACTATGTGAGCCTTCTTGTTATGGAAAGTACGGAAGGCTTTGGTCCTTTTTTGAGGGACATTTATTCCCTGAACATTCAGGGAAAGTATATTCAGTGGTGCCATGGCAATAGATCAAATAGTTTTGACTTACTTTTTGTTATGCAGAGCTGACTGCGCAGATCAACCTGTGTGGACTGAAGAGATGAATAGATAGAAAAGAAACCAGTGAATTCTGGAGTAAAGAGTAAACAAAAAACATATGAGATTAGATGATACATTGTATAAATTATTTTTTGCAAGTAATCACAATTTACCCGTGAAAGAGAATAAATATCTCTCTCAGGGGAATAAGTGCCTTCGTCACACTCCCACATAATATGGTTGGGAGAATGAGGAGGGCTAATGGGGGTACACGGATCTTCCGCTTACAGGAGAGAAGTGCTATGTCAAAAGACATCAAAATGATGTTTCATTAATTGGAGTGCAGAATATAGTTTTTGTTGAAATTATTTATTCCAGGGTGGTTGTATATGGTTAGTCTTGCCCTAGGCTAAATAATTCAGTTAGAAAGGTACTGTTAATAACTTTGGTATTGATGAAGATAGTTTGAATTATTTTGGGATTTTAACCCTTTTAGAGTAAACAATTACATATTTTATTCATATGTAACTGTTTAGATATGTTAACTCATAAAATTGAGGTTGTATTGCTTCAGATTAGAATAAACAAAAACATAATTCTAGGAACTAGTTAGGTAATAATATATTTGTTTTAAGAAAAGAAAGAAAAAGCTTCCATTACTTCTGGGTTATTGAACATATTTGTCCTAAAAAGTAATAAATCTATTGTTATTACTTGATAATATATAACTGAACAAGAATTTCCTTATTTCACTTATATATTCTAAGGCTATATGAATCAGAAGTAATAAGAAATATAACTGGAATGTAACATGATCCCACACAGTGTGTGACTATCAGAATGCAGTTACATTCAGTTATAAATATAGGTTTTTTTATAGAGAACCATCTCTTAGTATAATAAATGAAGAGATATGAGGAATTAGGATGTCAGTCCATTGAATCTTCTTGGTCCATGGATGATGTGGCATAACAGCCTCTTTTGTGAGAATGATGATTCCCATTTTGTTCTGAAATTTTCTGGGTGCTGCCTGAAGGTGAAGATGACGCCATTCTTCTGCGTGTGGGAGTGTTGCTGCTTGTGGGTTCTGTCAGATTTAATTTTAAAAGGGTTTGTTGTAGTTCATCTGCTGATCTGCTTCTGTAAATTGTACCTTGGTAGTTAAATCTGACTGAAAAGGGGAAGCCCCATTGATACATAATGTTGTGGCGTTGCAGTTCCATTAGTTGGGGTTTCATGGATCGTCTTTTAGTAATAGTAAGTTGGGATAGGTCAGCAAAAATTTGATAATTGTGTCCTTGAAAATTAAGTTGCTTTTTTTTCTCTTGCAGCAATTAGTATTTGTTCTTTCGTTCTGTAATAATGAAATTTTGTGATTATATCACGTGGGGGTCCATCTTTCTTTTTGGCTGTGAGGGCTCTGTGTACTCTGTCCAGTTCTAAACGTTCAATAGGGATATCTGGCTTTAGTTCTTGTAATAGAGCAGTAATAGTAGATTGCAGGTCTGTCACAGTTTCAGGTATTCCCCTTATGCGCAAGTTTGAACGTCTGGCTCTATTTTCGTAATCTTCGAGCTTAGTTTGAAGTATTAAATTCTCTTTTTTTAATTGTTCCAATTCTGTTATATTTTCTTGGGTTGTAATTTCAATTTCATCCATTTTTATTTCTAAGGCTGCGGTGCGGTTTCCCAGCTCTCTTATTTCTTTGGTTAGGCTTTTTGTTATTTGGTCTGAGGTTTGTTTTAAAGCCTTATGAAGCATCTTTTCAAATTGTAATAATATTACTGGGGATACTGAGGAGGCTTGTGGAGAAGTTTGTGAGAGGATTTGTTCTGTATCTGACTCAAATGGAGAGTCTTGCTGTGACATTTTCTGTCTGTGAGAGCGCCCTGATGCTGTATCTTGTGAGGTGACTGGAGCTGCTTCAGCTGCAGTGAGTGCCTGTGAGCTCTTTGTGAGGTGATTTTTATTTCTGCCACGGTTTCCTCCCAGTACCATATTTCCTGCCCAAACTTTCACAGTTTGTTCCCTGGGGCAAAAAGGTTCAAATGGATACCTTTTGAGCCTGCAGGCTCCGCTTTGTCCTTCTCTTCTCTCCTCAGCGGTGTGGAGCTCTAACAATGCATGTCGGCTCCGCTAGGCTCCGCCTCCTGCCCCCCTTAAGTAAACTTTTCACATGAAAAGAGGTGAACGAATTTGGTTCATCTTAGAACTACCAAAGTTGAGCTACTACTTTCTATAAAGAATTAGTCCCTTACAGATAGAGGAAGCAAGGGAAATTTAAACTATAAGGTTCGGAGGCAGCTCCATTTCATAGGCTAGTGGATAAAAATGCATACAGGTAGAGTTCCTCCCTCGTTGGGGTGGAGTAAAGTATCTCTATTATAACCTATTCTAACGTTTTGTATTGTCCAGCTAAGCCTTATTCTAATTAGGGCTCATGATATTATGTGTATAGGGGCTCTCAATTTAGCCCCTATTTCCCCCTTTCCTTCAACTGGGGACATCTTATCATGGTCCGTATGAGAATAGAGGAATCAGATTTCCATGCATGTCAAAAAATACGTTGAACAATCCAAGAGCATCCTATCTATTTGTATAGGGGGCATTCCCATTCATGGAGGGTGTGTTGGACTAGAAGGAGGCTCTTTTATTGTTCAAGAAAAACAGATAGATTGCATTCATTGTTTAAGCCTCGCGGCTGCATACAATTGAAAGTGAATATCCACATTTTTTCTTTTTGGTAAAGTACCCTATCAAAGTCTCCCCTACGTGGGGGTAAATTTAATTTGTAGATACCTTTTACATTTCAGGCCACTCGGATCTCCTCCATGCTTTTCCAGAAAATGTAATGATAATGGTCTGTCGTCATCTTTGTTTGTTATACTTTGGATATGTTCACCAATCCTGATTTTGAGCTGCCTCTTAGTTTTTCCCACGTATATTAACCCAGATGGGCATGTGAGCATATATATAACACGTGTTGATTGGCAGTTTATAAAGTGATGAATTTTAAATAGTTTTGTACCTTCAGAGTTGGTGAACATGTCCGTTTTGTCAACATATTTGCATATGTGGCATCTACCACATTGGTACATGCCTTTGAGTGGGGGAAGGCTGGTGAGCCAATCACGTCTTGCAGGTCTACAGTATTCAGAATGAACTAAGTTATCTCTGAGATTGGTGGCTCTTCTGGCAGTAAGTAGAGGCCTATCGCCAACTATATTCCCGAGAATGGGGGACTCAGCTAGAATATGCCAATGGCGACTAAGTATTTTTCTAACTTGTTCCCATTGTGCCCCAAATTTAGTAATAATCCTAATTGGGGCACATGTAGTTCTATCTGATTGTTGTACTGTTTGAAAGTAGAGACAAGTGAAGGGTTAGTGTGTGGGTGTGGCGCAGTCCTAATTCATAGAAATACTTGGTAAATCGTGTGTAGCCAAATCCCATATGTAAAGTCGCATATAAAGTATAAACCAAAATTGCAAATAAAAAATTCAACGAAAATAAAACCAAACATAAAACAGCAAAGTGACCCCCTTTGGAGTGTGTAGGTGTAACGTTGTCCTAGTTTAAAAATACTTTGTAAATCGTGTGTAGCCAAATCCCACATGTAAAATCGCATGTAAATTATAAACAAAATATAAACAAAATCGCATATAGCAAATTTAACGGCTAGGTTGGCCCCCTTTGAATTGGGGGAGGGGGAAGGGGAACAGGGGATGAAATAAAAAAATGACTTTAGCCAAAGCTATTCCATCCGCATAAAAACCCCATATAGTGATTGACAAACATAACATTGCTGAATAATTACATAGGTTAAATCGTGACTAGTGCTCAGTGCAATTTAAGTGAAAAACTTGACATCTTTGTAAAACAAGGCAGGTATTTGTATTAATCTTGGTGACCAGGTGCTCGTGTCTTGTGAACATGCGGACACTCACCAGCTTCTTTAACCCCTGCGGGGGGGGCGGAGCTTGCCGCGGAAGAAGATGGACGCTCAATAGAGGAGCTCCACAGCGCTTGGGAACACACCGGCCCACATCGCCTGCTCCACTGACCCAAACCCACACACAACTACCTACGGACCGGCAGCACATCTCCGGGAACCGATCGATCATGCCGCGGCGCAACAAGGAGAACCGGAGGCCGCAAAAACTGACTGCATACTACCCGCTCGGGCCTAAGCAAGATGGACAGCGGCGCGAGGTATGTCTAGTACCCCACTATACGAAGCGGGCAAGGGCAATCCACAAAAAAGGAATGCACCACAAAGGAGCACACACTCTCCTATACATACCCCCAATTCAGGCAGTCCGGAAAAAGCAAGACTGAGGCTGGATGCCTCGGATTCTAGCCGGGACTTAACACCAGGCCTAGACTCAGGAGAAGATACCAGAGATCTCCCTGACTCAATTGATCTCTTTCCCACTACTAACCAACCTGTACTGGACACCACACTAAAGGATATGTTAGTCTCACTCCGGAGTTCATTGCATGCTGACATGCTATCCTGTGTTCACAGATTTGGTGTGGAACTTAAAGAAACAGTATCCAGGGTAGATCATATAGAACACAAAATGGGAGAGTTCGCTACCACCATCAATGATCTAGTGGATGCAAACGATAACAATGCAGATGAATTGGATGCCCTTAAAACAAAACTAGCAGACATTGAGGACCGCTCTAGGAGAAATAACTTTAAAATAAGGGGGATCCCCGAGTCAGTCCTGCAGTCTGACCTACGCACCTACACAGCCCAACTCTTCCAGGCTATACTACTAGACTTAACGGAATTGGATATTACCGTGGACAGGATCCACCGATTACCCAAACCATCTCACCTACCGGATAACATACCAAGAGATGTTATACTCCGGTTACACTTTTACCAAACAAAAGAACGCCTGATGGCGGCTTCCCGCAGCAAAGATCTCTTTCCACCACAATACAAAGAGCTACAATTTTTTGCTGACCTATCGCAATTCACCCTGCAGAAACGTAGGAACCTAAACACAATCTCCAAAGCATTAAGAAATCACAAGATCGCATACAAATGGAGGTTCCCTACTAAATTGATTATTACTAAAGATGGAAAGGAGCATGTTGTTGACACTCTTAACAAGGGAATGCAGCTCCTTCAAAGATGGCAGATCATAGCAGAGAATTCGCCAAAAACTCAAACTTCTCGTAGCCCTGAGCAGTTTACAGATGACTGGAACCTGGTCACCTCCAAAAACTCCCGCAAGCATACATGAGCTGACTGAGGTCAGTGAAGACTACACTCTACTGTTTCCCAAGCAGAGAGAAAAACGCTAAGCTGAACTGTTTCGCTGTTTTCCCCCTACTTGCAATTTAAGTGACTACACGTCACACTCAGGTCACACAGACCTACTCAGGGTTTGGTTTAGAACCCTCTTATGTTTTCCTTTTTTATCTTTTTCTACACTGTTCTTTTTTGTGTTAACCATTGTCTATGTCCGCAGCCGCAACAATCACCAAAAATTCAACTACTTCATAAAGCAAACCTTCAAGAACCCCACGGTCACAAGGATTCATCTCCCCATCGCATATGGATCAACGTTGATGAACTCAGCAACCTATGTAAGTGTTATCAACACATGACATCTAACGCGTTTACACTCGACTTTACACTATGACCATTACTTTTTTAACAATAAATGCAAGAGGCCTTAACCACCCGGCGAAACGCAGATCTATGTGGCTGGAAGCCATCCAAAATAAGGCTGATGTCATTTGTGTACAAGAGACGCACTTCAAAAAACAGGCCCAACCTATCTGCACTCACCCCAAATTCCCACACATTTTTTTTGCAAGTGCAGATGCAAAAAAGAAGGGAGTATTCACGGCAATTAAGGATACAGTAGCATTTAGCCTACACTCGGAGATAAAAGATGTGCAAGGTAGATATCACAAATTAATCTGCGACATCAACAATACAACCTACACGGTGGTGAATGTATATGCGCCAAACACACGTCAGACCCGCTTTCTCCATAGGCTCATGAAACAGATCTCACGTTTGCAAAAAGGTCGCCTACTCTTGTGCGGAGATTTTAATTTACCACCAGACCCTACAATAGACTCTAGTTCACTATCCAACAAGAAAACTCAAACACTACAACCGCTGCTGAGGAACTACGACATGTACGATGCATGGAGATGTCTTCACGCCACAGAGAAAGACTTTTCCTTTTTTTCAGCTAGTCACAAAATTTATACCCGACTTGATCTTTTTTTGGTAGATAAAGCGTTAATAACCAAAATCAAATCATCTACAATTAATAATATCACTTGGTCGGATCATGCTTCGGTATCGCTGTTGGTGGATGACACATCTAAAATCAACTCCACTTACATTTGGAGATCCAACCCGCGGCTGTTCCGAGATGATCCTTCCAAAACAATATTGCAGAAAGATCTGGCCGAATTTTTTGAGCTTAATGTAAATTCAGTCTCTGACCCCTTTATGACATGGAACGCACACAAAGCGTTTATGAGAGGTCTCCTCATTAAACTTGGAGCCAGGACTAAGAGGATGAGGGAGCAGCGTATATTGAATGTCTCTGAACAAATCCATACACTAGAATCTCAGAACAAAACCAATTTCTCTCCTGACTTATCAGACAAACTGACCAAATTAAGACTGGAACTCCGAATGATACTACTGGAGGATTTTGAGAAATCCTCTAGGAAGTTGAAAATGACGTATGGAAAAACCACAGGATAATAATATGATGAGTCTTATCATACAGGTTGCTTGAGGACATATTAAGTTACTGTTAGTTAAAGTTAATTTATACAATTCTATAACCTTTCATTTATGTCAGACATTATCCAATTGCAGTTAGCACATAACCATTATCTGTAGCCAAAATAAAATAAATAAATTAACTATGTAGGATGTGGGCAGGGGGGGGCTTCTCCTTCTCCCACGCACAGTTAGTTCCCATATGGGGTGTAGGAGTGGAGGAGAGGTACCTTCTGTAAAACAATCTTAACATGAGGCTGCAGATGTGGATGTAAATGACAAGTATAAGAATGTATTTATCTCTGCCTAATTATTATTTATTATTATACAATATTTATATAGCGCCAACAGTTTACGTAGCGCTTTACAACTTGAGGGTAGACAGTACAAATACAATACAATTTGATACAGTAGGAATCAGAGGGCCCTGCTCACTTAGAGCTTACAATCTAAGAGGGAAGGTTAAGAGATACAAGAGGTAATAGCTGTGGGTGATGTGCTGATTGAGAAGATAAATGTACAGTTGTTAGGTGGGGGCCAGATAGGCTTCTCTGAAGAGATGAGTTTTCAGGGATCGTCTGAAAGTGGATAAGGTAGGAGAAAATCGGACGGATTGGGGAAGAGCATTCCAGAGGATGGGGGAGGCTCTGGAGAAGTCCTGAAGGCGAGCATGGGATGAGGTGACAAGGGAGTTTGAGAGCAGGAGGTCTTGGGAGGAGCGAAGAGAACGATTAGGTTGGTATTTTGTGACTAGGTTAGAGATGTAGCTAGGGGCCAGGTTGTGGATGGCTTTGTAAGTTGTAGTTAGTATCTTGAATTTAATTCGGTGACTGAGTGGCAGCCAATGGAGGGATTGGCAGAGGGGTGTAGCAGACGCTGAGCGGTTTGTGTGGTGGATGAGCCTGGCCGCAGCGTTCATGATGGACTGAAGTGGGGATAGCCTATTTAGAGGTAAACCAATGAGGAGGGAGTTGCAGTAGTCAAGGCGGGAGATGACCAGGGAGTGGATTAGAAGCTTTGTGGTGTCATTGGTTAGGAAGGGGCGTATCTTGGAGATGTTGCGAAGACAGAGGCGGCAAGCTTTGGATAGTGATAGAATGTGGGGTCGAAAGGTTAGTTCAGAGTCCAGGATTACACCTAGGACCTTGGCGTGGGGAGATGGGTTGATAGTTGAGCCGTTGATCTTGACAGGGAGATCAGGGGAAGTGGCACCTGAGGGAGGAAATATCATGAGCTCGGTTTTGGATAGGTTGAGTTTGAGAAAGTGATGTGACATCCAGGCTGATATGTCTGCTAATAAGTTGGTAATGCGTGAGGAGACAGATGGAGAGAGCTGGGGGGTGGAGAGATAGATTTGGGTGTCATCAGCGTAGAGATGATATTTAAAGCCGTGGGAGGCAATCAATTGACCCAGGGAGGTGGTGTAGATTGAGAAAAGGAGAGGTCCGAGAACAGAACCTTGGGGGACCCCGACGGAAAAAGGAAGAGGAGAAGAGGAAGTAGAGTTGTAAGTGACACTGAAGGAGCGGTGGGATAGGTAGGATGAGAACCAGCGAAGAGTACAGTCACGGAGACCAAAGGAGTGGAGTTTTTTGAGGAGGAGGGGGTGGTCCACTGTGTCAAAGGCAGCAGAGAGGTCCAGGAGAAGTAGTACAGAATAGTGTCCATTGGCTTTAGCCATTAGTAGGTCATTTGAGAGTTTAAGGAGAGCAGTTTCCGTGGAGTGTTGAGGGCGAAAACCGGACTGAAGGGGATCAAGAAGTTTATTCATGGTCAGATGGTCGCTTAATCGGTTGTAGACCAGTCTTTCAAGAAGTTTGGAGGAGAAGGAGAGTAAGGAGATGGGACGTAAGTTGTTGAGATTGGTGGGATCCAGTGAGGGCTTTTTTAGTATGGGGGTGACTAGCGCATGTTTTAGAGAGTTTGGGAAGATGCCACAAGAGAGGGAGAGGTTGAAAATGTGAGTTAGAGAGCGTAGAATCGAGTCAGAGGGTGAGCGTAGCATTTGCGAGGGAACAGGATCCAGGGGGCAAGTGGTTAGATGAGTGCTAGATAAAAGTTTAGCAACCTCAGTAGTAGTAGCAGGGTTGAATGAGGGAAGTAATGATTGTATCTGTGGACATGGAGTGTTGCATGGGGGAGGTTTTTGCGCATTGGCGATCTCCTCATGAATTGTATCAATCTTAGTTTTGAAGTGATTGGCAATCTCCTGGGCAGTGAGTGAGTTGGTGGGTGGAGGCAGTGGAGGACAGAGTAGAGTGTTGAAGGTAGAGAAGAGTTGACGTGGACTGGATGAGAAGGTGTTGATGAGTGTGATAAAGTAGGTCTGTTTGGCAGTGTGAAGGCAGGAGTAGTATTTTAGGAGGGCAGATTTATATTGTGTGAAGTCTTCCTGGGTCTTAGTCTTATGCCACAGGCGCTCAAGAGCGCGGCTACGTTTTCTGAGACTTCTGGTGTCATCTGTTTGCCAGGGTTGTAGCAGTCGGGGCCTAATTCTGCGTGTAGTGAGGGGGGCCAGCTTGTCTAGGGAGGAAGACAGTGAGCTGTTGTAAACGAAAGTAGCTAGGTTGGGACAGGACAGGGGGGAGATTTTGTCATAGAGGTGATCAGTAGCAGAGTAGAGAAGAGAAGGGTTGAGGTGGCGAAGGTTTCTGCGTGTAACTGTTAGGCGGTTGGAGGGAGAAGAGGTGGAAGACAAGGAGAGAGCAAAACTAATAAGGTGGTGATCAGAGAGTGGGAGTGGATTGTTGGAAAGGTTGCACGGAGTGCACAGATAGGAGAAGGCAAGGTCAAGGGTGTTGCCATTGGAGTGGGTAGGAGCCTGTATCCATTGCTTCAGGTCAAGCGATGAGGTTAGACTGAGAAGTTTAGAAGTAATAGTAGTGTTAGTGTTGACAGGGATGTTGAAGTCCCCAAGAATAATTGTGGGGATTTCAGAAGAGAGAAAGTAGGGTAGCCAGGCAGAGAAGTCATCAAGAAAGGCTGATACCGGTCCAGGGGGCCGGTAGATGACAGCAATTCTTAGAGAAATGGGAGAGAAAAGACGAATGCAGTGTGCCTCAAAAGAGGAGAGTATCAGAGAGGGAGGTGGGTGAAGAACCTGATAGGTGCTGCATGGAGCTAGAAGGATTCCCACTCCACCTCCCTTCCGTCCACTTGGTCTGGGGGAGTGAGTCCAGAGAAGGCCCCCATGGGAGAGGGAAGCAGGAGAAATAGTATCCGATTCATGAAGCCAGGTTTCAGTAATGGCAAGTAGGTTAAAGGAATTTGTGATGAAGAGGTCGTGGAGGGCGGTGAGTTTGTTGCAGACAGAACGTGCATTCCACAGGGCACAGGAAAAGGGGGGGCTGGTATTGGAAAGAGGAATAGAGACCAAGTTCTGTGGGTTGCGGCTCCTGCCAGAGGGTGTAGGGGGATGGGAGCAATGGGCAATGACAGATGATGGTGGCCCAGGGTTTGGGGATATGTCACCAGAGATTAGGAGAAGCAGGAGGGTGAGGGAGGTAATGTGGGACTGTGATTTATGTGAAGGGGCATGTTTCAGAGTACTGGAGGTTTTATCAGTGTATGGATGTAGAATGAGCGAGAGTTGGTAAGAGCAGTAGTAGGGGGAAGACAGAAGGCAGGGTGATATGTATAAGCAGGCGGGTGGAGAGGGGGGGTGAAGGTAAGAGAGTTTGAGGAGAGAGGTCAGGAGTGTCAGAAGTAGTGGTAGAGAGTGCATGTTACAGAGTGGAAGGAGAGCTTAAGAGAGAGACAGGGTCACCTGTAGTCTGTTAGCTGCTTTCCAGTGCAGATTGCTTTAATTGTTTGCTTCGTGCAATCGCTGAAGTGCAGAGAATGAAGTGCATATCACTTGTAGAAAGAATCACTTAGAGATAGAAGCCTTAAGGATAGAAGCCCCTGCAATGTGCACCCCCCAGCAATGTGCTGACCCCTTAAGGATGCTCAAATATATACTGTTATAGGGGTGGGGTTGAAGTTCGTTAATTAATCATGAGTGACTATAAGAGTGCCTAGCAATCAAAGTGAACTTTTTGCTTCAAAAGTCAGAATAGCAAGAGGCCAAGACAAGATCAACACATAAAACTTAGGTAAGACAGTCCAGAAAAACAAATAATGTCATGGTTGTTCGCACAGGGCAACAGATAGAGAAGGCCACATACCAGAGACACACACACACAGAGACAGCAGGCAGATTCCAATTTCAGTTAACGGTGGAAGATGTGGATGAGCTGACACATACCAGAGACACACACACACAGAGACAGCAGGCAGATTCCAATTTCAGTTAACGGTGGAAGATGTGGATGAGCTGACACATACCAGAGACACACACACACAGAGACAGCAGGCAGATTCCAATTTCAGTTAACGGTGGAAGATGTGGATGAGCTGACACATACCAGAGACACACACACACACAGAGACAGCAGGCAGATTCCAATTTCAGTTAACGGTGGAAGATGTGGATGAGCTGACACATACCAGAGACACACACACACAGAGACAGCAGGCAGATTCCAATTTCAGTTAACGGTGGAAGATGTGGATGAGCTGACACATACCAGAGACACACACACACAGAGACAGCAGGCAGATTCCAATTTCAGTTAACGGTGGAAGATGTGGATGAGCTGACACATACCAGAGACACACACACACACAGAGACAGCAGGCAGATTCCAATTTCAGTTAACGGTGGAAGATGTGGATGAGCTGACACATACCAGAGACACACACACACAGAGACAGCAGGCAGATTCCAATTTCAGTTAACGGTGGAAGATGTGGATGAGCTGACACATACCAGAGACAAGTATAAGAATGTATTTATCTCTGCCTAATAAGTACTTGCCATGAAAGTACTATTGATGGTAATGTTCATGACTGTATTATTATTTCTTTGTTACCAATCTGAAAAAAACTTCAATAAAAACTTATTGCAATTAACCCCTGCGGGGGTAATGCGCAGTCACAGTGTATGCCACTGTGCGGCAATCCACAGGCTGTTTCTGGGTCACGGTGACGTTTTAGGCAGCTTCTTTAACCCCTGCGGGGGTAATGCACAGTCACAGTGTATGCCACTGTGCGGCAATCCACAGGCTGTTTCGGGGTCACGGTGACATTTTAGGCATAAGAGAAGAAAGAGGAGATTCCATAGCGTAAAACCATAAAACACTCTTTATTGAACGCAGATGACAGAATGGTACTCACATTTAAGCAGTTTATAATAGGCAACCAAATGTCATCAAAACAGGAGAGCGTCAGATTTAAGTTGGTGATCCTCTGGGAGATGATGCAAAAGCGTCAGAATAGGCCACACCCTACGCGTTTCGTCATAGGGACGTCAACTGACGAAAGGGACGTCAAATGACGAAACACAGTACCATTCTGTCATCTGCGTTCAATAAAGAGTGTTTTATGGTTTTACGCTATGGAATCTCCTCTTTCTTCTCTTATGCCTAAAACGTCACCGTGACCCAGAAACAGCCTGTGGATTGCCGCACAGTGGCATACACTGTGACTGTGCATTACCCCCGCAGGGGTTAAAGAAGCTGCCTAAAACGTCACCGTGACCCAGAAACAGCCTGTGGATTGCCGCACAGTGGCATACACTGTGACTGCGCATTACCCCCGCAGGGGTTAAAGAAGCTGGTAAGTGTCCGCATGATCACAAGACACGAACACCTGGTCACCAAGATTAATACAAATACCTGAAAACAAAAGAGGAACTCCTGCGCTGCTGGTGGACTCCTATACTACCAAGGGGACACTGCTGCAACACCTAAAGACTGCTCCAAACAGACAAAACAAACATGAGTAATAAGGGGGATGGTAGTTGCGCTGTGATGGGAAGGGGATAAGGGAAGGGAGAAACTACACTAAAGTGCATGTGAAAAACATGCCAAGTGACCTAAAAACACTATAAAAAATGAAATAAAAAGGCACACTGACTAGTGCATATAGTGAACGAATGGGAATACCACTAAATAGTGTAGGCATGAAGGGAGAGTGGAATTAAATGACATATAAGTAAGTACGTAATAAAAGAGGCAATCGAGCCAATGAAATATCAAAAAACAATAAGCAGTGAGTGAATGAAACACTAAGTGCACAAGTGGACAAATAAATAAAAAATATATTATAATGAATATAAAATGGTCCCATTAATAAACGTTATAGAAGAATCAAAACACTTGACCAGTGAAAGCATGAGAAAGAGTACAACATGAAAAAAAAACAATAAGTGATGATGACAAAAAATAGCAAACATATGAAAAAATATAAATGTAAAAAAACAGTCCCGCCACCAAGTATGACACTTCTGAGTCACAATCCAAAAACCACAATAATAAATGTGACAGGGGAAGAGGGGTGATCTTCGATGGGAGCACCTCAGTGTACACAGGCCCCTTACCTTACAGCTGTAAGGTATACAGCATATGTGTTAGGTGCCCAGTGGATGATGAAATCCAGAGAATTGCAGCAGATGAAATGGCGCACAAATGCAGTGGTATCATATGCGAAAAAACAAAATGAACAGCATATGGTGTGATACCGTTTGAAAATAGAAACAGGGAGACAGGCTGGCTGAGGGAGGGGGGAGAGGGGGGGGTTGCACTCACTTGTAACAGATGAGCGCAAGCCTCAAGCCACGAGTGCCGAACTCGTAAATCCAAACCGCTGGCCAAAGGACCCTCCAACGTCTCACACCTCCTGTAGCTCACCACCCGTCATACATCATATAAGCCGTGTAGTATCGAAACAAGAAAACCGCATATAGCGTGATCCCGTATATATAAAACACTTTATTGCATAAGTAAAATCACTATGAACTTACAAAGGTAAACAGCTGGGGGGTAAAAAACTCCGCGAGCGCCGTGCTCGTAACATCAGCTGTTGTGTGGCAGCGTCCCGTGCTCCTAACGCGTGTTGTCACGTCACGTGACTTCTTCAGAGGATAACACGGGATAGAAAGCCAATGCTTTTAAATGGTCCCAGTGTGATAGACACACGGCGGCCATTTTCCCGGAGGACGCTAGTAGTAGATGGTGATGCAGCACCTGGCGGCCATTTTCCCAGGGCTACTAATGTAAAACGGGCAAAATGACGTGATAGTGTAATGAACGCAGCCGAGAAAATCTTACTAAGGCAGGGAAGGGGAAGTGACTCCCAAGTATTAAAAATCACACAGATATAGGGACCTGAAAAATGTGATGTAGGAAGGAAAAAATGAAAAATGATGTATGTGTGAAAGCGCTCCAGCATATGAAGCAGGGAACTAATCACATCCGAAAGGGGTGATATTTAAATGGCTATCAAGAATGTATATATTAGTCTTTAGGGAAAAGTTTAAATGCCAAATAAAACATAGAGCATTATATATGGGGATGGGAAAAACTCATCACTCCCATGAAAATGCAAACCTCTAGAGTGAAAAATAAAAACGCATGAGACATGAAAAACGTATACAATTGTAAAAAATAAGTATAAAAAATGTAAGAAAATGGTATAGGTAAAAAGGTTACTAATTAAAACAGGAGCTCGGGAGGTGTCACACATCATCTGAACCAATAATAATATAATATACAGATAAAAACGCACTGGTGCAACCAGGCAAGCTAAAAACTGGAATATAAAAAAACGCATTATAGGCCACAGGATAGTATATGAAAAACCAATATATGGATGAATACAGTATATGATATACAATATATGATACTGTCTAACGGATGTGGGAGAAAAGGATCCATTCCTGGAAAGGAGAAAAAGGCAGAAAAAAACAGAGAGGAGGGGGACAGGGGGTGTAGCTAGAAATCGCTTATGAAGCAGTTTAAATCGAACTCTATGTTGAGTCCCCTTGGGGCCAAAGTGTCCAAGGAGAATATCCATTTAGACTCTAGTTTACTTAGAATCCTCACTTTGTGCCCTCCTCTCCATGGTTTAGTATAAGGTTCGATACCCCAAAATTTCAAATGTCTAGGGTCTCTGTTGTGATGTTTGTCGAAATGCCTAGAAACATTATGTTTGTCAAAACCATTTATAATGTTTTGAACGTGCTCCTTAATGCGGATTCTTAGTAATCTTTTGGTGCGGCCCACGTACTGGAGGCCACAGCTGCACTCCAATACATACACAGCCCCCTCGGTATTGCATCCGATAATTCATTAATTAGAACAAATAGTCCAACTGGGCCTTGAGAAAAGTATATTAAATAAAAAGGAAGCCAAATATTTGGTTCCTGAGGCATGTAGAACACCAATTATTTATGCTTTGCCGAAAATTCATAAGGACAAAATTGATCCTCCTTTTAGACCAATTGTCAATGGTATAGAATCAATTACAGCAAGATTGGGAGAGTATATTGATAAGTATCTCCAGCCTGCAGTACAGAGTACAAAAGCCTACCTGAGAGATACGAAGCAAATGCTTCAGATTTTGAATGGGAGAAATGACACAGGTACCATCTGGATGGCCACAGCAGATGTGTCATCATTATATACCATCATACCCCACTTTGCGGCTTGTGAAGCCGCAAGGTGGGGTCTGAGAAAATTCAGCAAGCTTCCTCGGTATCAAAGGAAATTTCTTGTGAAATGTTTGGATTTCTGTCTGAAACATAGCCATTTTTGGTATTCTAAACAATTCTACCATCAAAAAACAGGAGTTGCTATGGGGGCGAAATTCGCCCCAAGCGTAGCAGGACTGTTCATGTCCCAATGGGAAGAAGAAACAGTGTTTCTAGAGCCCCCTAAAGAGCTTCTTATGTTTAAAAGATACATTGATGATATTTTTATTTTATGGGAAGGTGAAAAGGATCTTTTAACGACATTCTTTCTTAAACTTAATAACAATACTAATAATATTGTATTAACCTGGCAAATTGAAGAACAGTCCATTGCATTCCTAGATTTAGAGATCTCACGCATCAACAACCAATATATCACCAAGACCTTCTTCAAGAATGTTGATCGTAATAGTTACTTGCCTGTAAGCAGCTGCCATCATAGGAATTGGCTATTTAATATCCCTAAAGGCCAGATAATGCGACTACGACGTAACTGCACTTTAGAGGAAGATTTTCAAGCACAGGCTAAGTCATAGATAAAGGATATGAGGTTCATAGATAAAGGATATGATCAGGATTTTATAGATGAACAAATAATGGAGGTAGGACGGATGCCAAGACAGGAACTACTTGAGGATAAAACACCCACCTGCCAATTAGATCAAGTCCCCTTAGTCCTAGACTATAATTTTCAACATAAAAAAATTGAGAACATTATATCCCGCCATTGGCATATCCTCAAATCAGATAAAGGCCTGGGAGAACTATTACCAGAGAAACCTAAATTTATTTATAAAAGAGCCTCTACCTTGAGAGATCGTCTAGTCAAAAGCGTGATTGATCCCCCCAAAAGATTATTCTCTTTTTTCACCGGTAAAGGATTCTATCCTTGTAAACGCTGCTACGCCTGTACCCGAACTAAACATCCGATTGAAAAAGTTTTTTCTTTTCAATCTAATAGTAATGGCACCATCTTTGACATTAATGAATTTATCGGATGCAATACCGAGGGGGCTGTGTATGTATTGGAGTGCAGCTGTGGCCTCCAGTACGTGGGCCGCACCAAAAGATTACTAAGAATCCGCATTAAGGAGCACGTTCAAAACATTATAAATGGTTTTGACAAACATAATGTTTCTAGGCATTTCGACAAACATCACAACAGAGACCCTAGACATTTGAAATTTTGGGGTATCGAACCTTATACTAAACCATGGCGAGGAGGGCACAAAGTGAGGATTCTAAGTAAACTGGAGTCTAAATGGATATTCTCCTTGGACACTTTGGCCCCAAGGGGACTCAACATAGAGTTCGATTTAAACTGCTTCATAAGCGATTTCTAGCTACACCCCCTGTCCCCCTCCTCTGTTTTTTTCTGCCTTTTTCTCCTTTCCAGGAATGGATCCTTTTCTCCCACATCCGTTAGACAGTATCATATATTGTATATCATATACTGTATTCATCCATATATTGGTTTTTCATATACTATCCTGTGGCCTATAATGCGTTTTTTTATATTCCAGTTTTTAGCTTGCCTGGTTGCACCAGTGCGTTTTTATCTGTATATTATATTATTATTGGTTCAGATGATGTGTGACACCTCCCGAGCTCCTGTTTTAATTAGTAACCTTTTTACCTATACCATTTTCTTACATTTTTTATACTTATCATTTTTTACAATTGTATACGTTTTTCATGTCTCATGCGTTTTTATTTTTCACTCTAGAGGTTTGCATTTTCATGGGAGTGATGAGTTTTTCCCATCCCCATATATAATGCTCTATGTTTTATTTGGCATTTAAACTTTTCCCTAAAGACTAATATATACATTCTTGATAGCCATTTAAATATCACCCCTTTCGGATGTGATTAGTTCCCTGCTTCATATGCTGGAGCGCTTTCACACATACATCATTTTTCATTTTTTCCTTCCTACATCACATTTTTTAGGTCCCTATATCTGTGTGATTTTTAATACTTGGGAGTCACTTCCCCTTCCCTGCCTTAGTAAGATTTTCTCGGCTGCGTTCATTACACTATCACGTCATTTTGCCCGTTTTACATTAGTAGCCCTGGGAAAATGGCCGCCAGGTGCTGCATCACCATCTACTACTAGCGTCCTCCGGGAAAATGGCCGCCGTGTGTCTATCACACGGGGACCATTTAAAAGCATTGGCTTTCTATCCCGTGTTATCCTCTGAAGAAGTCACGTGACGTGACGACACGCGTTAGGAGCACGGGACGCTGCCACACAACAGCTGATGTTACGAGCACGGCGCTCGCTGAGTTTTTTACCCCCCAGCTGTTTACCTTTGTAAGTTCATAGTGATTTTACTTATGCAATAAAGTGTTTTATATATACGGGATCACGCTATATGCGGTTTTCTTGTTTCGATACTACACGGCTTATATGATGTATGACGGGTGGTGAGCTACAGGAGGTGTGAGACGTTGGAGGGTCCTTTGGCCAGCGGTTTGGATTTACGAGTTCGGCACTCGTGGCTTGAGGCTTGCGCTCATCTGTTACAAGTGAGTGCAACCCCCCCTCTCCCCCCTCCCTCAGCCAGCCTGTCTCCCTGTTTCTATTTTCAAACGGTATCACGCCATATGATACCACTGCATTTGTGAGCCATTTCACTATCCACTGGGCACCTAACACATATGCTGTATACCTTACAGCTGTAAGGTAAGGGGCCTGTGTACACTGAGGTGCTCCCATCGAAGATCACCCCTCTTCCCCTGTCCCCTGTCACATTTATTATTGTGGTTTTTGGATTGTGACTCAGAAGTGTCATACTTGGTGGTGGGACTGTTTTTTTACATTTATATTTTTTCATATGTTTGCTATTTTTTGTCATCATCACTTATTGTTTTTTTTTCATGTTGTACTCTTTCTCATGCTTTCACTGGTCAAGTGTTTTGATTCTTCTATAACGTTTATTAATGGGACCATTTTATATTCATTATAATATATTTTTTATTTATTTGTCCACTTGTGCACTTAGTGTTTCATTCACTCACTGCTTATTGTTTTTTGATATTTCATTGGCTCGATTGCCTCTTTTATTACGTACTTACTTATATGTCATTTAATTCCACTCTCCCTTCATGCCTACACTATTTAGTGGTAT
Source organism: Aquarana catesbeiana (assembly GCF_042186555.1). Taxonomy (NCBI): domain Eukaryota; kingdom Metazoa; phylum Chordata; class Amphibia; order Anura; family Ranidae; genus Aquarana; species Aquarana catesbeiana. The sequence continues at coordinate 196,286,237 of NC_133334.1, read as the reverse complement.
TCCCATTCGTTCACTATATGCACTAGTCAGTGTGCCTTTTTATTTCATTTTTTATAGTGTTTTTAGGTCACTTGGCATGTTTTTCACATGCACTTTAGTGTAGTTTCTCCCTTCCCTTATCCCCTTCCCATCACAGCGCAACTACCATCCCCCTTATTACTCAATACAAATACCTGCCTTGTTTTACAAAGATGTCAAGTTTTTCACTTAAATTGCACTGAGCACTAGTCATGATTTAACTTATGTAATTATTCAGCAATGTTATGTTTGTCAATCACTATATGGGGTTTTTAATGCGGATGGAATAGCTTTGGCTAAAGTCATTTTTTGATTTCATCCCCTGTTCCCCTTCCCCCTCCCCCAATTCAAAGGGGGCCAACCTAGCCGTTAAATTTGCTATATGCGATTTTGTTTATATTTTGTTTATAATTTACATGCGATTTTACATGTGGGATTTGGCTACACACGATTTACAAAGTATTTTTAAACTAGGACAACGTTACACCTACACACTCCAAAGGGGGTCACTTTGCTGTTTTATGTTTGGTTTTATTTTCGTTGAATTTTTTATTTGCAATTTTGGTTTATACTTTATATGCGACTTTACATATGGGATTTGGCTACACACGATTTACCAAGTATTTCTATGAATTAGGACTGCGCCACACCCACACACTAACCCTTCACTTACCTTCTGTTTTTTCCACCTTGGTGGAAATCACATTTGTGGAGGCAGCAGTCCTTTATGCGATTTCTTCCATTGTTTCCATTTTTTTCCATTTTCTCCACTTTTTTCTCCACTAGGACAACGTTACACCTACACACTCCAAAGGGGGTCACTTTGCTGTTTTATGTTTGGTTTTATTTTCGTTGAATTTTTTATTTGCAATTTTGGTTTATGCGACTTTACATATGGGATTTGGCTACACACAATTTACCAAGTATTTCTATAAATTAGGATAGCGCCACACCCACACACTAACCCTTCACTTACTGAAAGTAGAGACAATCTGTCGGCTGCAAGGGCTCTTTTTTTGGCTTTTCTGATACATCCATGAGAGTATCCCCGTTCACGGAATCTCCCAAACATTTCACGGGCTTCAGTTTGGAAGTCCAATTCCTCCGAACAGGTCCTCCTACTGCGTAGGAACTGTCCTACTGGGATTCCGTGAATGAGTGATTTAGGATGATGGCTCGAAGCCAAAAGCAGGGTATTTGCTGCCATCTCTTTTCTGAATGTTTTAGTGGATATTGCACCGTCCCTAATTCGAATAGTAAGGTCAAGGAAGGGTAAGGTGGTAGAATCAGATGAAAAGGTGAGTTTTATGTTCCTATTGTTTTTGTTGAGTTCTTCAATAAAAGAAGTTAGTTCTGTAAGTTTTTCTACATGGATAATTAATAAATGATTAATAGTTTTTCCACCAGTTTGTCCTCTCTGAAGAATTGATTTGTGGCTTTCACAATTTTCTTATAGCAGGGAAAGTTACCTGCGATACAAATTAAGGACTGCAAGAGCAGTTCTGAGCTCTGCAAGTTGGTGAGACTGATATGTCTTTCTGATGTTTTTGCTGCTGTGAACCTGTTTAAGTTTAATAAACCTCCTTTTGATTGAAAATCCTGCGTCCTGCGATCTAGCTGGTTCCCCGAACTTTACAACTGGTGGAGAATGCACCAGTCCTAATATATATATATATATATATATATATATATATATATATATATATATATATATATATATATATATATATATATATATATATATATATATATATATATATATATATATATAATCTCTCAATCTCTCAATCTCTCTCTCTCTCTCTATATATCTATATCTATATCTATATCTATATATATATATATATATATAGCTAGATAGATAGAGATCTATCTATATATAGATATATATATATATATATATATTATATTTTTTGCATTGGACTTAAAAACTGACATTTAAAGAGACAGTGCATTGGATTTATATCCTAGGCTAAAGCTGTAAAAACCCTGAAATCTGAACCAATGGAGGAGCTAATTAAACAGCTTTCCCTGGCTAATATGCAAGCGCAGACATGCCACGAGGAAGCTAATCAGTGCTTAGCAACCCAACTGGAGCTACAACAAACTCACCACAAAGAGGCGCTGGCTCTGCAGAAAGAAAATACTCACCTGTAGGCGACCCAGCTAGGGTTTATGCAGGCTCAGGTGACTGCCTTACAAGAAGCAATGCAGCAGCTATCTCAGGGGCGTGAGCAAGCAGCAGTTGCCCCTGGCAACCAGGTGACCATGAGGGCGAGCCACTTTCTGCAGAAGTTGTCCGAGTGATGATGTAGAGGCATTTATTGCAATTTGAGAGGATGGCAGAGAGAGAAGGGTGGCTTCAGGACCAGTGGGCCAGCCTCATTGCTCCTTTCCACACCAGAAAACCTCAAAAATCCTACTTTGACCTGCCACCTGATGATGCCAAATACTATCAAAAACTAAAGGCAGAAATTCTGGCTCGTCTTGGGGGTGACTACGGCTGTACTGGCCCAACGAGTGCACCGATAGAAGTATTTTCCAGATTGGCCACCCTGGTCTCAAATACATGACCTGGTGCAACTGGTAAAAATATGGCTGCAGCCCGAGGGGTTGTCTGGCCCCCAAATTATGGAGCAGGCCGTGCTGGACCGATATCTGAGGTCCCTGCCAGACGACCTTCAATGGTGGGTCAGCCATGGAGACCCCAAAATAGTAATCCTCCTTGTCGAGATGGTGGAACGTTATACAGTGATGGAGGATCTGCTCAGCCCTACCAAACGCCAAGGGCCCAGTCTGCCACGGACTGTTCAATCAACTGCCGCCGTTCAAAAGGATGTCCCACGGAGCCCTGGAGCAAACACCTCAGAAGGCCAAGAGTCACTCCCAGTACCTCCTCAGCGTTCTGTTCCTGTTCGGAGAGGAGGGGATGTACAATGTTGGCAATGTCATTCCTGGGGTCATACCCCAGCACACTGCCCACAGCAGGAGGAGCCCATGGAATGCAGGGTTCTCCAGGGGGGAGTCTTTTTATGCCTATAACGCATGCACCACACATCTTGACCTTGGTGAGGGGACATTTGAGTGTGAAGTTCAAGTGAACCACCTCCCTGCCCAGGCTTTGTTGGACTCCTGAAGCATGGTGACCCTGGTTCATCCCAAAGTAATTGGGAGGATCGGTCTGGTAAGCAAAACTTTACGGGTTTTGTGCATTCACAGGGACACTAGAGAGTACCCTATCATTTCGGTGACCATATCCACAGCCCATGGCACTGGTACTCAAGAGGTGGGGGTAATGAAGAACTTGGTGCATGATGTTATAATAGGACAAGACTGTCCATTTATTTGCAAAACTATGGGAACAAGGAGAACTACATGAATGCTCCAGAGACTGAATGTTGATCCAGATGATGAAGCTGCTAATGATTTGGTTAATGGTGATACCGTTAAGGATGTCAAAACATGTGGTTCACAGATCTACCTGAATACTGAGGGGGAACCTTCTCCACTTCAGGTAATGCTGGGGGAAGAGGATGAGGAAGTGGCCTCTACCCCTGCCCTGCCAGATTTGGGTTTTCCCCAGGGGGCATTTGGTACAGCTCAGATGCAGGATCCCACTTTGGCCCGGGCACAGGAACAGGTTGTAGTGGTAAATGGGGTTCCCTAAGAGCCAGGTGCGAATGAGCGATGGCCACACTTCGCCGTATGTAATGAATTGCTTTATCGGGTTAACAAAGTGAGAGAAAATGTGGTAGATCAATTGTTGGTACCCCAACAGTATAGGCGAAAGATTCTGGACCTGGCCCAAGACGATGTGTTAGGGGGACACCTGGGAATTGAGAAGACGCTGGCACGAATCACCGACCGGTTTTACTGGCCAGGTCTGAAAGCAGAGGTAAAGAAATACTGTACCTTTGGTCCCACTGTCCATAATTCATGTCCCATTAGAAAGGATTGCCATGGATATAGTGGGTCCCTTGGTAAAGTCGGCTTAAGGTCACTCCTACATACTGGTGATCCTCGACTATGCCACCCGATATCCTGAGGCACTACCCCAGCGGAATACCTCATCCAAGGCTATTGCCCGGGGATTATTCCAGTTGTTTACACGGACTGGTTTTCCTAAGGAAATACTCAAGGACAGGGGCACTCTGTTTATGTCGAGGGTTATGGCCGATGTGTGCAAGCTGTTCCGGATTAAGCAGCTGCGCACACCTTTCTACCACCCCCAAATGGACGGCTTGGTAGAACGCTTTAAAAAGATTCTTATTATGTATTATTTATAATAGTCTATGCTCAAGAGAGTGGTACAAAGAGATGGGAAAGACTTTGACTGCCTGTTACCAGCTCTTCTGTTTGCTATCCGGGAAGTGCCCCAGACCTCCACTGGGTTTTCGCCCTTTAAGTTGGTGTATGAGCGGAGACCTCGTGGACTACTTGACTTTATTAAAGAGGAATGGGAAATTGAGCCTATCCAGCATAAGAGTGTTCTTGAATATGTCTCCCAAATGCAGGAAAGGATCCTAACCGTGATACCACCGGTCAAGGAACATTTACAAAAAGCCCAGGAGGCCCAACGCCGGGCCTATAATAGGGCCACTAAAATAAGGCACTTCCAAGTGGGGGATCGAGTAGCAGTGTTGATTGCCACTGTGGAAAGTAAATTCTTGGCCAGATGGCAAGGTCCCTTTGAAGTTGTGGAAAAAATAGGGGAGGTAAATTATAGAGTTCTCCAACCAGGCAAGAGGAAACCGTATCAGACATACCATGTAAACTTGTTAAAGCCCTGGACGTAGAGGGAACCAGTGACCTCCCTGGCTGCTGCAAGACTTAAGCCTCAAGGTGGGGTGGAGAGTGTCCAAGTAGCAAATACCCTGTCTAAAATCCAAAGTCAGCATGCCAAGGAGTTCTTGCAGAGAAATAAAGAAAAAGTTTCAGACTTGCCAGGGCTAACTAGTGTCATAGAGCACGATATTATCATGGAACCAGGAGTCAAAGTTTTTGTTGGACCCTACCACATCCCAGAGGCGCAAAGGAATGCCAATTCAGAGGAAGTGAAGAAGATGTTAGACCTGGAGATTATTGAAGAATCGCAGAGTGAGTGGTTGAGCCCGATTGTGTTGGTACCGAAGCCCAACGGGACTCTGCGAAACTTAATGAAGTTTCAAGGTTTGATGCCTACCCCATGCCCCTGGTAGATGAGCTTTTTGAGAGACTAGGTCCAGCCAGGTATATCACTACATTAGACCTTACCAAGGGGTATTGGCAAATCCTGTTGACAAAGGCTGCTAGAGAGAACTGCTTTTTCTACCCCAGAGGGGAGTTTTCAGTACAAAAGAATGCTGTTTGAACCACAAACTGCTCCAGCCATGTTCCAGCGAGCAATGGATAGGATTTTACAACCTCACCGGGCATATGCCTCAGTGTACTTGGACGACATCGTCATTTTTAGCAGAGACTGGAAATCACACTTTCTCAAAGTCCAGGCAGCGCTGGACTCCCTCTGGAAGGAGGGGTTTACAATAAACCCTGAAAAATGTGCTTTGGGAATGGAGGAGGTGAAATACCTGGGATATATTGTGGGTAGAGGGGTGGTTCCCCGATATCCTTCTTGAGAACTGGTGCCCAAAACTGAACTGCATACAAATGACATAGCTCTCTCTGGAGTCCATACCTCTCTTAATACAAGAAAGGACTTTGCTCTCTTTGAAAACCGCAGCTTGGCATTGGACGTTATTATTGAGCTTATGATCTACCAAAAACCCCAGATCCTTCTCCACTACGGATTCCCCCAGTTGTACTCCCCATACATATATGGTTACACTGAGTGGTCTAACCAAATCTGCTAAAGCATATGAAATGCATATAGACATACCTTTTTAAATTTGCTGCATTCGCTGTACTGTATGCTGAGTGTATTTTTATAAATTTTGGACTTCAAAGAGGTCTGCCATTAATTCCGTGTGGAAATAAAGAGCCTGGTGATCTCTGGCTATTCAATGTGATGGCAGGGGATTATACAAGGTGATTGTTGGGATCCACCCCTCTAGAGAATCCTATTGCTGCAAAGCAGCAAACAAATGGCCGCCTAAAAAACATATAGAGACAAAAATGGCAGGTCTCTGAAAAAGGAAGTGTGTATAAAGTATAACTAAGCCAAGGAAGCCACAAATACTGGTATGGGAGGCGGGAAGTTACAACGATCACTGTTTTCACATACAAGACCTGTCAGCCCCGCTCTGTCATGCGGATGATCTCTGGTAACTATCCCTGCTCTGCACTGGAGAGAGATGGCGAGTGGGCGGTGGCGGCAGGGAGGAGGAGAAGGAAGCAGAGGAGGAGGACACCACCTCTATGGGCGGCACAGACCGGGGGCTGTGAGACCCCCTCTGCCCACTACAGCGAGCAGGGCAGAAATAGAAATCCCTGCTCAGCTTGAGAAAACTATTGGTGGGCAGTGACAAGACCGCTGGCTGAGGGTACAGGAGGAGTAGTAGCCAGCAGTCTTACAAACAGGAAATCACTGGGCAGTAACGGTTTTTCAGCAAAATCAGCAGGCTATTGCAGAGGAACTATAGAGCTCAGAAGAAGATGGATGGCATAGGTGGTGGTAGAAGATCAGCAACAAGGACATGGAAAAAAGTTTTTTCCCGGAGTTCTGCTTTAATACCTCTTGCAGTGAAGAAGCATGGGAATAGCTCCACTATTTTCTTAAAACTGGCCTTGGAAGCATAAGTCTGTAAGTAGGCTGTCATTAGTATTCAATTAAGTAGTATGTGTTCTACTAATTCAACTACATTTGTATGTGTGTTTGGTGGTACTTTTCTGTCAGGGATTTCTTTCAGCTAGGTCACATTTTATGCTAGCTAGTGCCTTAGGCTGCTTTCACACTGGGGCGGTAGGGGGCGTCGGCGGTAAAACAGCGCTATTTATAGCGCTTCTTTACCATGGTATTCGGCCGCTAGCGGTGCAGTTTTAACCCCCCGCTGGCGGCCGAAAAAGGGTTAAAACCGCTTGTATAGCGCGGCTATAGCGCGGCTATAGCCGCGCTATACAAGCGGTTTTAACCCTTTTTCGGCCGCCAGCGGGGGGTTAAAACTGCACCGCTAGCGGCCGAATACACCGCTCCTTCACCGCTCCAAAGATGCGGCTGGCAGGAGTTTTTTCTTCTCCTGTCAGCTCACCGCTTCAGTGTGAAAGCCCCCAGGCTTTCACACTGAACAAACAGCAGCGGCTGTTTTGGGTCGGTTTGCAGGCGCTATTTTTAGCGCAATAACGCCTGCAAACCGCCCCAGTGTGAAAGGGGTCTTACAGTAATAAAGCATGCCTGACAATACTTGCATTTTGAAATGTAATGTTTAATGCTAATGCATACTTTATAATTTTGTATTTTACAGTTTTACAAACAAAACAAAATATCTAATTCTCAGTAAAGATTACAACTGTTAACCTTTCAGCCTCAGTCTTTATTGGGAAGTTGTTAGCTGTCTGCCAAGGCTTGTACTTCAAATACATTGTGAGGGCAGAACAGTAAAAAGACTTTTAACACAGCGGGCCTAGTCTAAGGAAGAGTGGATTCATGCTAATCATCAGCTAACCTCTGCAGTCACAGACACTACAGAGAAGTAATCTGTTTCATCATGCAGCACACAGACCAGGATACTACACCAGCCATCCCTCAGCATACACAAGCAGAGGAAAGCACATACAGTATGCCAAGGACCAGGTCACGCTGCTCAAGATCTAGAGTCTCTGTTCAATCGAATCAGACTTCAGCTAGTGCTGAAGCTGACTAAGACTATCGCCGCGTACACATGACCAGACTTTACGGCAGACTTTTTCCGGCGGACTTTTCGACGGACTTTACGACGGACTTTCCAAATGAACGGACTTGCCTACACACGATCAACCAAAGTCCGATGGATTCGTACGTGATGACGTACGACCGGACTAAAACAAGGAAGTTCATAGCCAGTAGCCAATAGCTGCTCTAGCGTTGGTTTTTGTCCGTCGGACTAGCATACAGACAAGCGGACTTTTCGACCGGACTCGAGTCCGTCTGACAGATTTGAAACATGTTTCAACTCTAAGTCCGTCAAACTTTTGAGAAAACAAAGTCCGCTGGAGCCCACACACGATCGAATTGTACGACGGACTCCGGTACGCCAAGTATGCCGGAAAGTCCGATCGTGTGTATGCGGCATAAGGCATAGTCTTATAAATGTTAATTTGTGATAATTGATATAAATATAAAAAGTGAGTCACATGCATAAAATAAGGATGAATAAATAGTAGTGCCTGTGTAAAAAAATTTAAAAAAAGACTATAGCTAGCAAAGTCTCATAGAAAAAACAATATGTGGTAATTGGTATATATAGAGATAGAGATAGATCTATATCTATATCTATATCTATATCTTGAAACATATACACCATGAAGCAAATAAATAATTCACTCGTGAAAAAAAAAATACACTATTAATGAGATAAAGCAAAGTATAAGGTAATCCCACAAAGTAATAGTCCAGAAAGGTGACCAAAAGAAAGCAAACATCCGTGAAGGTGCCAGGAAAACGAAGGGTATCTTCTGTGTCTCGTCACACTCAAGATGAGAAATCAAATGCGCTTACCAGATGGCGATGACTGCTATTACGGCAGTCTCGCCCAGCACAGGGAAATTGGTCTCCCCACAACCAAACCCGCACAGCAGCAACTACCAGCAGATGATTCTCAGGGATATAAAACGAAAAAGGTCATAAACCTGAACCAGTTTTGTGCCTGTTTAGACTGGGGAGTGTGATACCTGCAGGGCTTTTTTTCAGCCGGAACTGCGTTCCGGAACCTCTGGCAGCCCTCTCCTCTCTGTCATGTAACTCATAGCAAGTAGAGGAAGTTTTCTTATGCACAGCTCACTTCCTCTACTGGCTTTTCTGTGTTGGCTATGGTATGATGGGGGACCACTGGTCCTTCTTACGGGGCCCGCGCACACGCAGGGGCCGGGACAGGGAGGCAGATTAGTGCGGTATGACAAATACAGAAAGGATCCATCTAGCAGCTGAAAGCCGATTTCTCTCCCTCCTGTCGGTTTTCAGCTGCTAGATGGATCTAAAAGCAGCGCTGCCTGTTTTCCTCTCGTGGAAAACAGAGAGATGTGTCAGGACACTGAGAGCGGGGGAAGTGCCGGTGGATATGTCATTTCGGCCCCTTCCTAAGGCTGTCTTAAGACACAGGCACCTCTGAGCACTGCCCAGGGGTCCTTGGTGCGTGGGGGGGCCTAGAAGTTTCCTCCTTCTGCTCCCAGGAGTACTCTGGTAACAAGTTCCCCTCGCTTTGGCCGGCTCTTTTCGTACAGGTCAGTTCTGTAATGTATCTTGTGTTCAGCTGTCCTAATGTCTCTCTCCCTCCCCGCCTCAGCCACTATCTCGTCCTGCTTTCCTTTCATCCTCACACAGGTCACCCATCGGTCTCTGCCTGTCACACTGCTCTTCTCCCACATGTTAACCCTCCCTGCTCGCTCCCTGCTAATTTTCAGCCTCTTCCTCAGCCGTCCAGACACTTCACCTTCACACAGGTGTGTGCCCCCCCTTCACACAGGTGTGTGTCCCCCCACCTTCACACAGGTGTGTGTCCCCCCACCTTCACACAGGTGTGTGTCCCCCCACCTTCACACAGGTGTGTGTGTTCCCACCTTCACACAGGTGTGTGTCCCCCCACCTTCACACAGGTGTGTGTCCCCCCACCTTCACACAGGTGTGTGTCCCCCACCTTCACAGAGGTGTGTGCCCCCCCACCTTCACACAGGTGTGTGCCCCCCCTCATACACAAACATTGAATCTTTACTAGTTAATGGAATCTCACCCTCTGCCCCTCCCTGACAGACAGCCTATTTTCTTTTATTATACTGTGGCTATTCCTCACCAGCTAACAGTATTCCCCTTGGCCATCCCTGACCATCCCTCTCCAGTCCCCTCCACCCCCATCTATATGCCTCCCCTCCTTTCCTCATTCTATCACATATCCTCCTCCCTTTTTATCCCTATACAGACCACAATTCCCCCAGTCTCACTCCAGTTCTTCTCTACCCATCCCCCATCTCCTACCCACCTCCACCCCCCCTCCTTCTCCCTTACCCCATGGTTCCCATCTCCATCCCCCCCCCCCCCCATTTTTTTCAGGGTTAAGGAAGAACCCTGAAGTGGAGCATCCTATTACTGCTGCTGCTTGTGTGGGTGGGATGTGTATTGCGCCAATCCTTGCTGACTCTTCTCCTATTCATCCCATGTGATTGGCACAGTACACATCCCACCCACACGAGCAGCAGCAGTAGTAAGATGCTTCGCCTTGGGGCTCTTCCTTAACCCCTGCAAAGCACCAGAAGAAAGACAGAAACTCTGGAGGGGAAGGTAGAGGGGGAGTTGTTCTTCCATTTGTAAATTTAGCCCAGTGGCAGCCTGCCAGAATCTGTGATGTCAGCTTCCCTGCACAGCTCTTCTTCAGGAGTCCATATCTGTATAATACGTTACTGCCCCTACACTGTACCCTATATTGTAGCCTCCTGCCCCCTGTACTGTGTCCACTTACCCTCTCCCTGTTCTGTACCCTCCTAACCACTGTACTGTGCCCTCCTGCCCCCCGTACTGTACCTTCCTGTCCCCCATCTTCTGTGGCTCCCTGTAATGTACCCTCCTAACTGCTGTACCATGCCATCCCCCTCCCCGACTGTGCCCTCCCGTTCCCCCACATAAGTTTGTAAGTTATGTTGTGTTTGTGTCCACTAATGATGATTTTTGTGTATTTTTAGCGAAAACATTGTTTTGATATTTTTTAGGGGGGCCCTGTCAGGTAAGCTGTACGGGGCCCCGTGATTTCTAACAGCATCCCTACATATACCTGAGCACAAGAGATGCTTTGTTTTGAATGTAAGCACTGTCCTTTTTGCTGATTTTTTTTTTCTGTGCCTTGTATGATCCTCACTTCTCACCACTGCACAATACACATTCCTGAACCAGGTGCCTTGTGTGATATGCAGTTCTAATCCTTAACTTATTACAGTTATTTGATGCCGCAGTACTTCTCCCCTCTAAACAAGGTGTGGCTGGGGGTGGAGTTTGGGCGTGGTTGGGGGCGGGAAGTTGGGTGGGGAGGGTGAGTTCCTGCACCTATTCTCTGAGGAAAAAAAACCCTGGATACCTGTCTGTGCGGTGAGACAACATCTGTGTGGCAAGCCTCTTTAACAGGGAGATAGGTGCGGGGACAGCACAAGGCTGCATTTAGCTGATAGCCAGGGAGCCTGTTTGTCGCTTTTCCCTGCATTTCTACAGGAATTTATGACCTTTTTCGTTTTATATCCCTAAGAATCATCTGCTGGTATTTGCTGCTGTGCGTGTTTGGTTGTGGGGAGACCGATTTCCCTGTGCTGGGCAAGACTGCCGTAATAGCAGTCATCGCCATCTGGTAAGCGCATTTGATTTCTCATCTTGAGTGTCAAGAGACACAGAAGATACCCTTCATTTTCCTGGCACTTTCATGGATGTTTGCTTTCTTTTGGTCACCTTTCTGGACTATTACTTTGTGGGATTACCTTATCCTTCGCTTTATCTCATTAATAGTGTATTTTTTTTTTTTCATGAGTGAATTATTTATTTATTTGCTTCATGGTGTATATGTTTTAAGGTTTATATATATACCAATTACCACATATTGTTTTTTCTATGAGACTTTGCTATAGTCTTTTTTTAAATTTTTTTACACAGTCACTACTATTTATTCATCCTCATTTTATGCATGTGACTCACTGTTTATATGTATATCAATTATCACAAATTGACATTTATGACACTATGCCTTAGTCTTTCTTAGTCACTTTCTTTTCACCACAGTTTATTCTTAGCGCTGCATCTTTTTTGTTTTATTTGTTGCTTTGAGGTTTGATATTAGACTTCTAGGTGCTGGCAGCTTTGTTTTTTTCACACATATTTTATTTGCATATACTATTTGTCCTTTTGAGCACAGCTTTTTTCTTGATTTTCCTAGTGCTGAAGCTGCCAGGTTCAAGCGCACTAGCTCCATTCAAGCTGCTCTAACCTGCCGTCCACCAGTGCTGCAGCCACCAGGGCCCATGCAAAAGCAGAAGCCACACGTGCACTGGCTTCCTATGCAATACGTGAAGCTGAAATTATGAGAACAGGGATGCATAGATGAAGAACATCATAAAAGTAAAGCTGAAGTGCTTAAAAGTAAAGCTGGAGCGCTTAGAAGAAAAGCAGAGGTGAAAGCATCTTTACATATTTTCAAGCAAGAAAAAACTGCTGCAGCAACCTTAGTTGTAGCTGGAGTTCTCATGAGAGCTGCCGAAAAACAATACAGAGAACAATCTGTGATAGAAACCCAGGTGACATCTCTCAGTGCAACCCAATGCACTTGTGAATATTGCACATGGCCATGTACACTGATCAACAGTCTAATGAGGCATCAAAATAATCAAAGGTCCCGCTAGCAACAGACAACTTTGATATCACTCGATGCTACAAGACTGAACCAGAACTTAAATATGAAAAGCCAAGTGGCTACATAATCAGAGACCAATCTGATGGTTCTTCAGGAAACCAAACGAATGGTAACGTAATCCCTCCTTGGGAAAACATGAATCTGGCCTATAGCGGAAAGGCTTGTAACAAGGGAGAACAACCACACGACCAGAGTGGATTTAACCGAGCACCCTGCTGTCTTATCAACCACAAACATACCCTGTGTTTGTTCCCAGAAAATGCTCCTGAGGCAGCAGGAGCCACAGATGTGACAAAATACTTGATACGTCGTGAAATGGTGAGCTCTGGTCTCCTGAAATTTGACGACCGTTCAGAAAACTATTGGGCCTGGAAGTCATCTTTTCTAAGCAGCACCCAAGACTTAAATCTGACAGACAGGGAAAAGCTTGACCTACTCTCCAAATGGCTCAGACCAGAGTTTTCTGAGCAAGCCAAAAGAATCAGGTCGGTACATGTTCATGATGCGATGGCAGGGCTTACAATGGTATGGCAGAGATTGGAAGCGTGCTATGGAGTAATTGAAGATGCACTTCTTCTGAAGAAAATTGAAAATTATCCAAAAATAACACAGACAATCAGAAGCTGAGAGAGCTTGGAGACATACTTTTAGAGCTGGAGGTAGCAAAATCTGGTGGATACCTGCCAGACCTCTCATATTAGGATACAGCACGTGGAGTCAACCCAATAATCGAGAAGCTTCCTTACAACTTACAAGAAAGATGAATCATGCAAGCATCAAAATACAAGGAAGATCATCTGGTGGCATTTCCACCTTTCTCCTTCCTCACAAAGTTCATTGTGAATCAAGCAAAGATGCGTAATGACCCAAGCTTCGCCTTTTTGAACATGGGAAGCTTGAGCTCCGTAAAGACAGAGAAACAACCATCAGCGCACAATAAAGAATGCAGAGCAACAGTGTTTGCACGGAAGACAAAAGTATCATCTGAGTTTAAAGCCAACCAGGAAAAAAGCTCAGGAATGAAAATCAAGGACCAGACAAGCAGTCTCCACTACATAACAAGCCTCGTTCACTGAGAAAATGTTTTAGTTTCAGAAGTAAGTCAATAGAGGAGCGCAAGTCTTATCTTAAGGACAACGCATTTGTTTCAGATGCTGTGGTTCAACTCAACATCTTGCTAAAGATTGTGTGAAAGCAATACGATGCAAAGAATGCAATAATGACAACCATCTGTCTGCGTTGCACCCAGGACCAGCAGCATGGAAAACAGAGTATCCGTTAACTCAACAAGATTATGGTGGGGAGCAAAAAGAGAGTGTAACACCAGCAATAACCTCAAAGTGCACTGAGATCTGCACAGAGACATTTAGCTCTAGATCATGCTCCAAGATATGTTTGGTCAAGGTGTATCCTGCAGGCCTCAGAGAGAGGGCAATCAGAATGTATGCAGTCTTAGATAAGCAAAGTAACAGATCTCTGGAAAAGTTCTTTGACCTCTTCGGTGACAAAGTAAGTTCAAATCTGTATACTTTGAAGACATGTTCAGGAGTTATGGAGACATCAGGGAGGAGAGCAAACAACTAAATTATTGAGTCATTAGATGGGAAAACACAGCTGACTCTCTCCACTCTCATAGAACGTGATATGATAGATCATAGATCCCCACGCCTGAAATTGCATGTCACTACCCTCATCTGACGCAAATAGCAAACATGATTCCAGCACTCGACCCAGATGCTGCAATTATCCTTCTACTATCCTTCTACTAGGAAGAGACATACTGAGAGTGCAAAAGGTCAGAGAACAGTACAATGGGCCACACAAGGTCAGAGAACAGTACAATGGGCCACACAATGCACCATTTGCACAATGTCTTGACCTTGGATGGGTCATCATTGGTGATGTATGTTTTCATGGAGCTCACAAGCCAGCAAAAGTGAATGTCTACAAAACAAACATGTTGCAGAATGGCCGCATATCACCTCTTAGCCCCTGTACCAACAGGATACAGATTAAAGAGAGACTAGTCAACCCAATAAAATGGCAGAGTGTTCAGAGCTGCATGGATGCTATAGCCTCATCTGAAGATACAGATGAGCTAGGATCCAAAGTGTTTGATAGAATGCGAGATGATGACAAACCAGCACCATCTGTTGAAGATAGCCTCTTCCTTGGGATCATGGACAGAGAAGTCTTCATGGATGAGTCAAACAGCTGGGTAGCTCTGCTACCTTTCCGTTTACCCAGACATCAGCTTCCTAACAGCAAAGGATAAGCAGTGAAGTGCCTCACCTCATTGTGTCACACTCTGGACAGAAAGGCAGATATTGTCACGTACCTGACTGTGGAGCCCGAGATGATGAGGGTGGCCTCTTGCACAATTCCCGCCCAAGCACCCCATGTACTGGAGACAGGGACTGCTAGGGCAGTGGAAGGGTGCAGGTGCCTGGCAGCTGTAGGAGTGAGCTGTAACTTGAAGACACAGGAGTCCTCCTAGTGGTGGCGTGGAGTCTGGTCATAAGCATTGTTCAGTGGGAGCCAGGCAGACAGGTGCAGAATCGGGAACAGTTGCAAGGTCAGGAAGAGGTCAGTAACATACTAGCGGTGGGATACCAAATCAGGAGGTGGAGCAGTAGTCATAAATCCAAGCCAGGGTCAGTAACATAAGCAAGAAGGAGATATAGCAGGCAGGGGTGATCCAAGAGAGTTGTCAGACGTAGCCGGGTTGGGAACAATGTCAGCCGACATAGATAAGAATCGGGAGCACAGGAACCAGAGCTGAAGCCAGGCAGACTCTGTTTAAATAGGCTGCTGGGTGCCAGAATCTATGGATGCGTGTGCATGCGCACATGCACGTTACAATGCGCATTCCAGTCCTTGCTCGCCTTGGTCTGTGACTCTGCACATGCGCATTAGAATTAGCACTTGCTGAACGGGCATTAGCAGCTGCTGAATGGGAATGAACACTTACTGCACGGGAATGAGCACCTGCTGGATGAGTTCTCTGACAGATATGAAGGAACACTTCCATGATTTCATGTAGAAGATCTTCGACAGTGGCAAGCTGAAAAAGCACCACTGTCAGGAAGATCCTGCCAGTAATCGGCGTCCCAGGCTCACTAGTGCGCGTTTGCGGGCACCATTGCGCAGGTGCATCCCCGTTGGCGCCAGGCGGGCTATTTAAACCTGCCTCTCACACTCAGTCTCCGCTGTCTGCTCTACAGCGTTCTGTGTGTTTACCTGATCTGATCTAAGACTACCTGTTAATTGACCCGGCTATCTGTTTGTGACCAACCCAGCTATCTGCCTGCATCTGACCTACGGCTTGCCCAGGCTATCCTCCTGTTTGATCCTTGGTACCTTTTGCTGTCTGTCTGATACCGATCACTGGCCTGTTTGATGATCCTTCTGCCTGATCCCTGATATCTGCCTACTTGCCTGCTGTGTTCCTGATTCCAGTCCAGCATCCAGTCTCCAGTCTACTTGCCTGCTGTTGTTCCTGATTCCAGTCCAGCATCCAGTCTCCAGTCTACCTGCCTGCTGTTGTTCCTGGCTCCACTCCAGCATCCAGTCTCCAGTCTGCTCACCTGCTGTTTCTGGCTCCAGTCAGCGTTCCAGTCTCCAGCCTACTTGCCTGCTGTGTTCCTGGTTCCAGTCCAGCACTCCAGTCTTCTGCCTACTCACCGGCTGTTGATCCTGCCAGGCACCCATACCACTCCTCACTCCTGTGCTCTCTGTCCCCATTCCAGAGGGCCATGAGTGGGAGCCGGAGGGGAGGCGTCTCTTTGCAGTTCAGGCTCAAAACCCACCAGGTACGTGACAGTAGCAGACAGCCATGTCTGAGCCCTAGCAGATAACCTCTCCCATGGAGGAGCTATGTGTACACCTGGCAGGATTGACTGAAGCAGTCAAGAATCTTCAGCAAGAGTACACCCGGCTGGAAGAACGGGTACTAGCCCTGTCTAACCCTACTGGGATCCAGGGAGCCCCTTCCACTTCCGCTTCTTCAGCTGGGCCTTCTCCAACCGTGGTGATGCTTCCCCCAGAGCCTAGAGTTCCGATGCCTGAAAGATTCTCTGGAGATCGAAGTAAATTCAGGGCCTTTCGCAATTCCTGTGAACTGTTCTTCGCCCTCCAACCGCGCACCTTTTCCCTGGAGGTTACCAAGGTGGGCTTTGTGGTTTCCTTGCTTACAGGCGATCCCCAAACCTGGGCTCATTGTCTTCTGGAACAAAAGGATGTGTCCTTGACCAACCTACCACCTTCTTTGATGCTTTGGCCCAGTTATACGAAGATCCCCAGCTCTCAGTAACCGCGGAGACTGCACTATGTACCCTTCAGCAGGGATGCAGGGCAGCAGAGGACTACGTGGCTGAGTTCAGACGGTGGAGCGCAGACACAAATTGGAATGATGTCGCTCTCTCCTACCAGTTCCGCATGGGACTTTCTGACCCCCTGAAAGATGAGTTAGCTAGAGTTGGCCTACCACAGACTCTGAATGCATTGATTGATTTGGCCATCCAGATCGATCGACACCTAAGGGAACGTAGGGTGGAGAGGGATACAGGACTTTCTCACCCAACCTGGAAGCTTCCAAAGATTCCAAGTCATACCCCACCGGCACCACCTACCTCCACGTTTAACACACATGAACCCATGTAGTTGGGGGTCCTTCGGCCTTCTCTCACCCAGGAAGAACGTCAACATCGTCAGATGAATAATTTGTGCCTGTACTGTGGGGAACCCGGACACTATATCAGGAACTGCCCTCTTAAGCTCTGTAAGTGTCTCTCCTTGTCCACTGACTATGTTGCTCCTTTGGCCAAGATAACATCTCACCTCGCCCTCTGTCTCCTTACAGCTCCCAGGAAAGACTCTGCAAATACCCGCCATTATTGATTTTGGAGGTTGCAGTTGTTTCATGGATTCCTAGTTTGCTGCAAAACATCAGATCCCCCTTCTTCCAAAGGCCCATGGACTTTCCATCCACCTGGCTGATGGGTCCGCCATCAAATCCGGACCTGTCACTCAAGAGACCATTCCAATACCCATTACCATCTCCAACTCTCACCAAGAGTTGCTGCGCATGGACATTATTGCTTCACCCTTGTCCTCTATAATCCTTGGCATACCTTGGTTACAAGCGCACAACCCTGACATTAACTGGACCACAGGAGAGGTTACCTTTTCTTCTCCCTATTGTCAACAGTTTTGCGGGTCCCAAGACTCTCATAGGGCCAGTACCTTACTATGCCTGGACACAGAAACCAGTATACGTCAGTCTATTCCAGAAGCTTAACATATAGAAAAATTGAAGCGCTCTACTATGAGATCAGTCAGCTTAAAAGTGATGTGCAAATCAGTGTATACCATAAACCTATATCAAAAACAGTGTAAAAACTATGATGGAGTACAGTACAAATATGTATTATTATAGCCCCAATCCAATATAATAATAGGTAATGCTAAAGCATATAAATAACTGTGTCAAATGTGGAATAATATGGCACATAGGTGAATTATATAAAATAAAAAGCCGGCGCTGCAGTCCGCCCAAAGGGATTTCAAAATGTTGAGATTAATCAGTGGATAACATACTAAAAACGTGCCATATACCTAATATGTGTGAACTAAAAAATAAATACACAGTCACTCTGATGTCAGTGCTACTAAGTAAAAAATATATAGGAGAGAGTTATTACAAGAGGATATATGATTCCAATGACAGATGAAATAGTCCCAGAAGTTTGGTATCCTATTTACTTAATTGGAGTGTTCACTCGCAATTCCTGAACGTTTTAACCATCCTGTTTCAGCCTTATGGATGTGGATCATCTGATTCCCAATACCGGCAATTATATGTAAGACAAACAGGGAAAACCCATCATTGTGTAGTGAACTAAATTGTAAGACACCAGCAAACCACTTAGAATTACACTCACGTGCGCCCCGTTATAGAAAGACATATAGCTATGCAGATTGCAGTCAGCTGCAGATCCTTGAGAAAGTCACGTGACGGTGACGCAACACGTGGGAGGAGCCTAGGACGCCTAGGACGCTCACTGCAGTCTGTCATTCGGCTTTGAACTGCAGCGATCTATCTCTCGTCCACAGCGGCTGACTGCGGCTGACTGCGGCTGACTGCAATCTGCATAGCTATATGTCTTTCTATAACGGGGCGCACGTGAGTGTAATTCTAAGTGGTTTGCTGGTGTCCTACAATTTAGTTCACTACGCAATGATGGTCTTTCCCTGTTTGTCTTACATATAATTGCCGGTATTGGGAATCAGATGATCCACATCCATAAGGCTGAAACAGGATGGTTAAAACGTTCAGGAATTGCGAGTGAACACTCCAATTAAGTAAATAGGATACCAAACTGCTGGGACTATTTCATCTGTCATTGGAATCATATATCCTCTTGTAATAACTCTCTCCTATATATTTTTTACTTAGTAGCACTGACATCAGAGTGGCTGTGTATTTATTTTTTAGTTCATACATATTAGGTATATGGCACGTTTTTAGTATGTTATCCACTGATTAATCTCAACATTTTGAAATCCCTTTGGGCGGACTGCAGCGCCGGCTTTTTATTTTATATAATTCACCTATGTGCCATATTATTCCACATTTGACACAGTTATTTATGTTTTAGCATTACCTATTATTATATTGGATCGGGGCTATAATAATACATATTTGTACTGTAATCCATCATAGTTTTTACACTGTTTTTGATATAGGTTTATGGTATACACTGATTTGCACATCACTTTTTTTTTTTTTTTTTTTTTCTTCCTTGTCAAAAGAAGTTTATTGAGTATACAATGTTATAAAGATACATAAAGTAAGTTTACAAGGATCTATAAAGTAAGCTCATTGTTTTACAGTAGGGTTTATATAGGTAAATATCATGGAATTTCAAATATTAAACATTGGGTTCACGTAATCCTAAATTAAAGATATATATCATTTCCTTAGTTACTTTTGTAGGTATTTAAATGATTTATACCTACTATACATATTGTTTACAAGTAGAGTGTATATAGGTCAAATAAATTCTGATAATGAGCTTTAATCGTAAGGTGGAGAAAAGGAAAGAGAAAGAAGAAAAAGGGTTGAAAGGTAGAGGTATGGTCCACAAGGTTGTCCCGCTCGTCAGTTTATTATTCTTTTTAGTTCTCTTTGAAGCCTTAGAATGGGTGTCTCTGTAAGTCATTTAATCTGTTACCATGGCAACAGGACAGAGTCATTGAAGTTTGACAGAAACTGTTGTTTTATCCAAGGATGCCAAAGTTTTTCAAATTTTGGAATTTGATTTTGATCGATGGCTACCATCTTAGCATGGGACATTGTATTATTCATTCTGTGAATTGTTTCTGCTAGTACCAATGTAGGAGATTTCCATGCCTTGGCCACTGTTTGTTTTGCAGCCGTTATTAGTTGGATCATAAGTTTGAATTGAGAGAGTGTTAACCATTCCGGTTTTAGATTAAGTAAAGTTAAATATGGATCTGGTTGTATTATTTTTTTAAATATTTTAGATGCAATCATGAAGACTTCCTTCCAGAAGGTTTGGATTACTGGGCATCCTCGAAAACAAAGAGCTGAGGTATTAGGTGAATATTTTGACACTCTAGCGGGTACAAGGTACCAGCGAGTTAGGACTTTATAATTTGTCTCCAGTGCTAAGATGTTGGGTGAAGATGACTTAGATGTGAGCCATATGTTAGACCAGTCCGTGTCTTCTAAAGTTCGTCCCAGGTCCTCCTCCCACCTCTGAACGTAAGAGGGTCTATTAAGATTTGCTACTCCATATAATTGATTATAAAGTGATGAAATTGTACCTTTAGCAAATGGATCTTTTGTACAGATTGATTCAAAAATGGATAATTGGGATAATGGTGTATCCCCCTTTAGGAATGGTGTATAGAAATTTTTGATTTGGAGATATCTAAATATCTCAGAGTTTGGTAGATCATATTTTTCTTTAAGCGATGGGAATGAAAGGAATGATTTAGATGCTATGAAGTCATTTAGTGTCTGAATGCCTGATGTTGTCCAAGCTTTAAAAGAATTTGGGTAGATCCATGCCGGATAAAAGGCCGGATTTCTGATAAAAGAAAGGAGAGGATTGTGTGGAGATTGTAACTGATATTTGGTTTTTAGTTTATCCCAGAGAGATAAGAAGTGTTTAGTTATGGGATTATGAATTTTAAAGCGGTCTTTAGGATCAAGCCATAATAAATTTGATATTAATAGAGGGTCATTTTCTGAAGCCTCTATAAATACCCATAATGGGATTTCCTGTTTTGCATGGTATTTGGACAGACTGGCCAAATGTGCTGCTCTGTAGTAGTTAGTAAAATTAGGGTATCCCAGGCCTCCTTTATTTTTGGGAAGATGTAGTGTGTGTACAGGTATATGTGGTTTAGAAGAGCCCCATATAAACGAAGTTGCTCTTTTTTGTACTATTCTCAAAAAATAGGAAGGAATTGGAATAGGGAGGACTCTGAATAGATAAAGCAATTTGGGTAGAATAGTCATTTTGATTGCATTAATCTTCCCTATCCAGGATAAAGGAAATTGCGACCATTGTTTTATTAGATTTGTGATCTGTCTTAATACAGGAGGATAATTGGTTGAGAATAAGTCAGAATGAGATGCTGTTAAATGAATTCCAAGATATGGGATTGATTTTTCTGCCCATGTGAATGGGAGTGCAGCCCTAGCCGGGATCAATTCCATGTTTGTGAGTGAAATATTAAGCACTAGGCATTTCTTAGGATTAATCATAAGGCCGGATAGGGCTGCAAATCCATCAAGAGCTGGTATTAAGTTAGGACCAGAGACCTGTGGTGATGATAGAAAAAGTAATATATCGTCTGCAAATATACATAATTTGTGTGTAATACCTCCTACTTCAATGCCAGTTATAGTTTGGTTTGTTCTGATGTATTGGGCCATGGGTTTGAGTATAAGGGCAAATAATAAGGGAGATAATGGGTAACCCTGTCGGGTACCTCTTTCGATATTAAAGGCTTCAGATTTGTATCCAGCATATTTTATATAGGCTTTGGGTTTATTATATAATGCTTTGATCCATGTTGAAAAGTGGGGTCCAAAACCCCATTTTTGTAATGAATATTGCATATATTGCCAGGATACTGTGTCAAATGCCCTCTTAATATCGAGAGATAGAAAACATAAAGGGATTTTCCGTTTTTTAGCAATATGTGCCAATAACACTGCCCTGCGTATATTATCGCCTGCCTGTCTATTTGGCATGAAGCCTACTTGATCTCTATGTATTAATTTTCCTATAATGCTATTGAGGCATTTTGCTATTATTTTTGCTAATAATTTAATATCGAGGTTTAACAGAGAGATAGGCCGATAATTCACACAGGAAGTATCATCAGAAAGGGGTTTTGGGATCATACAAACAATTGCCATTAGTGTTTCTTGCCGAAAAGAATGTCCATCTAGAAGTTTGTTAAAAGTTTCAGTGAGAATGGGAGAGAGTATTTCTGAGAATGTTTTATAGTATAAAGCCGAGTAGCCGTCTGGGCCTGGTCTTTTGTTAAGTTTTAGATCTTTTATGGCGTTAGCAACTTCATCTATAGTTATAGGCTCATCCAAACTGGTTTTTTGATTCTGAGATAACTCAGGTAAGGTTATTTTTGAAAAGAAGGATTCAGCCTCTGTAGGATTAAATTCATTGTTTGTCTTGTATAAAGTTGCGAGATGTGAGTGAAATTTATGGACTATTTTAACTGGATTACAAGTGTAAACATTTTTTGATAATTTCAAACGTATTGGTTTGAAAGATTTATTGAATTTAATGCCCGAGCCAAATATGTACCTGGTTTGTTTGTATTCATGTAGAAATTGTGTTTGGAGCGTTTGAGGGATTTATCAACTGACTCAGTGAGAAATAGATCGTATTCCAATCTAGATTTTTCCAGATGAGATTTTGTACTCTGAGATGGATTATCTTGAAATGATATGTAGGCTGCATTAAAATTGAGTTCTAGTTTTTTTGCTAGATTTTTGCGTTCCCGTTTAAATAGTGCCATTTGTCTTTGTATTGTACCACGCAAGACAGGCTTATGAGCTTCCCACAGTGTTATTGGGGAGATGTCTGTTGTATTATTAATTGATACGTATTCCTTTAAAGCTTGTTCAATGGCCATCTGATGTAGTGGGTTTTTGAGCATTATGTCCGCATGACCCACGTTGGGTCATGCGCTTTTGGTATGGCTGAGGCTATAGTAGTGTATACTGCATTATGGTCAGACCACGGAATCGGAATTATATCTGATGCAATAATTTCTGGTATCATTCCTATTGTTAGAAAAATATGCTCTATTCTGGTGAAGGTTTGATGAGGGTGCGAGAAATAAGTGAATTTCTTTTTCATTGGGTTACTTTCTCTCCACGAATCTACCAGATTGTATTTGGAAAGGAGTTGAGAAAAAGGTAATCTAGAGGTTATTTTGGATGGTGTAAAAGGTGATTTATCTAGAAATGGGAGGAGGACCTGGTTCGAATCCCCACACATTATCACTGTTTCTATTTTGTGTGTATTAATCACTTGTAATATATGTGAGAGGAATGGTGTAGGTTGTTTGTTAGGAGCGTAGTAGGAAATCACCGTGATTGCAGTATCCATTATATAACCCATGAGTATCAGGTATCTACCTTCTGGGTCTTTAATTTCTGATGATAAGGTGAATGGTGTGGATCGGTGAAATGCAATTAGAGTTCCCCTTTGCTTGGTACAGGCAGAAGCCGTGTAAATTTGTTGATAAAAAGGAGAAATATATTTTGGAGTAGAATCTTTGGTGAAGTGTGTTTCTTGGAGGCATACTATGTGAGCCTTCTTGTTATGGAAAGTACAGAAGGCTTTGGTCCTTTTTTGAGGGACATTTATTCCCTGAACATTCAGGGAAAGTATATTCAGTGGTGCCATGGCAATAGATCAAATAGTTTTGACTTACTTTTTGTTATGCAGAGCTGACTGCGCAGATCAACCTGTGTGGACTGAAGAGATGAATAGATAGAAAAGAAACCAGTGAATTCTGGAGTAAAGAGTAAACAAAAAACATATGAGATTAGATGATACATTGTATAAATTATTTTTTGCAAGTAATCACAATTTACCCGTGAAAGAGAATAAATATCTCTCTCAGGGTAATAAGTGCCTTCGTCACACTCCCACATAATATGGTTGGGAGAATGAGGAGGGCTAATGGGGGTACACGGATCTTCCGCTTACTGGAGAGAAGTGCTATGTCAAAAGACATCAAAATGATGTTTCATTAATTGGAGTGCAGAATATAGTTTTTGTTGAAATTATTTATTCCAGGGTGGTTGTATATGGTTAGTCTTGCCCTAGGCTAAATAATTCAGTTAGAAAAGGTACTGTTAATAACTTTGGTATTGATGAAGATAGTTTGAATTATTTTGGGATTTTAACCCTTTTAGAGTAAACAATTACATATTTTATTCATATGTAACTGTTTAGATATGTTAACTCATAAAATTGAGGTTGTATTGCTTCAGATTAGAATAAACAAAAACATAATTCTAGGAACTAGTTAGGTAATAATATATATTTGTTTTAAGAAAAGAAAGAAAAAGCTTCCATTACTTCTGGGTTATTGAACATATTTGTCCTAAAAAGTAATAAATCTATTGTTATTACCTGATAATATATAACTGAACAAGAATTTCCTTATTTCACTTATATATTCTAAGGCTATATGAATCAGAAGTAATAAGAAATATAACTGGAATGTAACATGATCCCACACAGTGTGTGACTATCAGAATGCAGTTACATTCAGTTATAAATATAGTTTTTTTTATAGAGAACCATCTCTTAGTATAATAAATGAAGAGATATCAGGAATTAGGATGTCAGTCCATTGAATTTTCTTGGTCCATGGATGATGTGGCATAACGGCCTCTTTTGTGAGAATGATGATTCCCATTTTGTTCTGAAATTTTCTGGGTGCTGCCTGAAGGTGAAGATGATGCCATTCTTCTGCGTGTGGGAGTGTTGCTGCTTGTGGGTTCTGTCAGATTTAATTTTAAAAGAGTTTGTTGTAGTTCATCTGCTGATCTGCTTCTGTAAATTGTACCTTGGTAGTTAAATCTGACTGAAAAGGGGAAGCCCCATTGATACATAATGTTGTGGCGTTGCAGTTCCATTAGTTGGGGTTTCATGGATCGTCTTTTAGTAATAGTAAGTTGGGATAGGTCAGCAAAAATTTGATAATTGTGTCCTTGAAAATTAAGTTCCTTTTTTTCTCTTGCAGCAATTAGTATTTGTTCTTTCGTTCTGTAATAATGAAATTTTGTGATTATATCACGTGGGGGTCCATCTTTCTTTTTGGCTGTGAGGGCTCTGTGTACTCTGTCCAGTTCTAAACGTTCAATAGGGATATCTGGCTTTAGTTCTTGTAATAGAGCAGTAATAGTAGATTGCAGGTCTGTCACAGTTTCAGGTATTCCCATTATGCGCAAGTTTGAACGTCTGGCTCTATTTTCGTAATCTTCGAGCTTAGTTTGAAGTATTAAATTCTCTTTTTTTAATTGTTCCAATTCTGTTATATTTTCTTGGGTTGTAATTTCAATTTCATCCATTTTTATTTCTAAGGCTGCGGTGCGGTTTCCCAGCTCTCTTATTTCTTTGGTTAGGCTTTTTGTTATTTGGTCTGAGGTTTGTTTTAAAGCCTTATGAAGCATCTTTTCAAATTGTAATAATATTACTGGGGATGCTGAGGAGGCTTGTGGAGAAGTTTGTGAGAGGATTTGTTCTGTATCTGACTCAAATGGAGAGTCTTGCTGTGACATTTTCTGTCTGTGAGAGCGCCCTGATGCTGTATCTTGTGAGGTGACTGGAGCTGCTTCAGCTGCAGTGAGTGCCTGTGAGCTCTTTGTGAGGTGATTTTTATTTCTGCCACGGTTTCCTCCCAGTACCATATTTCCTGCCCAAACTTTCACAGTTTGTTCCCTGGGGCAAAAAGGTTCAAATGGATACCTTTTGAGCCTGCAGGCTCCGCTTTGTCCTTCTCTTCTCTCCTCAGCGGTGTGGAGCTCTAACAATGCATGTCTGCTCCGCTAGGCTCCACCTGCACATCACTTTTAAGCTGACTGATCTCATAGTAGAGCGCTTCAATTTTTCTATATGTTAATTTTTACTTATGGGATCAATACCTCATATTGATAGCTGCTTTACTTATATGTGATTAGTTTATTCGGATTGGAATTTATAGTTTTCTATCACAAATACCCATCACAGTGCCTGGTCTTTATATTCAATATATTCCAGAAGATTACCACGACTTTCTAGATGTATTTAGTAAACAAGGGGCAGAGACTTTACCACCCCACCGGGCCTATGACTGCCCTATCGAGCTGCTCCCCGGAGCCGAGATCCCGTTCGGAAGGATTTTTCCCCTGACAGAGGTAGAACAAGGGGCATTGAAGGAATATATTGACAAGAACTTAAAGAAAGGCTTAATTCACCCGTCCACATCCCCAGCAGGCGCAGGCATCTTTTTTGTACAGAAGAAGGACCATACCCTTGGACCATGCGTGGACTACCGTGAATTAAATAAAATTACAGTAAAAAAACGCTATCCTCTCCCCCTGGTACCAGAACTATTTCAAAGACTTGGAACTGCCACCGTGTTCACTAAACTTGATGCCCTCCACGGAGCCTACAATTTGGTCTGTATCAGGGATGGAGACGAACGGAAAACTGCCTTTCATACCCGCTATGGGCATTTTGAATACCTGGTGATGCCTTTTGGGTTGTGTAATGCTCCCGCCACGTTCCAGTATTTCATCAATGATGTTTTACGGGACTTTTTAGATCTGTTTGTCATCGTCTATCTGGACGATATACTAATATTTTCTTTTTCCCTTGAATCTCACCGCAGGCACGTCAAAAGTGTGTTGGCTCGGCTTCGACAGCATGGCTTATATGCGAAGGCAGAAAAGTGTGAGTTTGAGCAGGAAAGTATACCATTTTTGGGTTTAATCCTCTCCAGTAAAGGCATTAAAATGGACCCTCAGAAAATTGCTGCAATATTGTATTGGCCGGTCCCAACGGACAAGAAGGGAATCCAACGATTCGTTGGATTCGCCAATTTCTATCGGAAATTTATTAAAGGGTTCTCAGCCATTATCACTCCAATTACCCAGTTAACCAAACAGGGAACACATTTTCACTGGTCTTCTGAAGCCCAAGAGGCCTTTGAGAACCTCAAAGGTCTCTTCACTTCTGCGTCCGTATTAAAACATTCAGATTCCTCTCTGCCATTTGTACTTGAAGTAGACGCACCCAAAATTGCTGTGGGAGCAGTGCTGTCCCAAAGACAAGGAACCAGGGCCCTACAGCACCCGGTGGCCTTCTTCTCCCGCAAGTTGTCAGCGGCAGAGAGAAATTATGATGTAGGAGACAGAGAGTTGTTAGCAATAAAAACTGCATTAGAAGAATGGCGCTACCTTCTGGAAGGAGCCGCACATCCAGTCCTAATTTTTACGGATCATAAGAACCTAGGGTATCTGAGATCTGCAAAAAGACTGAAGCCACGACAAGCCAGGTGGGCCCTCTTCTTCTCCAGGATCTCCTTTCACGTCACTTATCGCCCTGGTTCCAAAAACACAAAACCTGATGCCCTATCCTGGATGTTCCACAAACCCCAAGAAATTTCACCTCCAGACACTATCCTGTCTCCGAGGAATTTTCTTCTGCTTTAGGGAAATCTGCTCTCACAAATTAAGCAAGCCTCTGCAGGTCTGGGATCTTCCGTTGGGTCAGAACTACAGATTAGAGATGGGTTGCTTTGGCACGAAAACAAAATTTACATACCCGAAAACCTATGAGTGTCCATTTTGGAGCTCTGTCACGATCATGCACTGGCTGGGCATTTTGGTATAACCAAGACCACTGACCTGGTACAGCGTACCTTTTGGTGGCCTCAGCTACGTGAGGACTGCAAAAAAATTTGTGGAATCCTGTACAACCTGCATTAGGAGCAAGGGTTACAAAACTAAGGCTTGGGGGCTACTAAGACCTCTGCCTGTCGCAGACAGGCCATGGAAGATGTTATCCATAGATTTTATTGTCGAGCTGCCTCCGGCGGGGGGCCACACCACCGTCTTTGTGATCGTGGATTGACTGTCAAAGATGGCCCATTTTGTTCCAATGATAGGTACTCCCTCAGCTTCAGAAACCGCACAAGTTTTCATTAAAGAAATCATCAGACTCCACGGGGTGCCAGCCAATATCGTCTCAGATCGGGGGGTACAGTTTACCTCCCGATTCTGGAGGTCTTTGTGCAAAGCTCTGAATATTCAACTGTCGTTCTCCTCTGCCTATCATCCCCAGACCAATGGGCAAACAGCGAGAACAAATCAAACTCTCGAACAATACCTACATTGTTTCTCCTCTTTTGCTCAAGATGACTGGATTTCTTTGCTTCCATTGGCTGAATTTGCCTACAACAATTCCATCCATTCCGCTATCAAACAAACTCCATTTTTCGCCAATTATGGCTTCCATCCTTCATTTTTACCCAATTCCCTCCCTGAATGTACAGTACCTGCAGTTCAGGAAAAATTAAATTTTTTTGCCTCCAACAACCAAATTTTACAGGAAACCATGACCAGGACCCAGGAACACAACAAAATAACTTTTGACAAAAAAAGACGAGGCGAACTGTTACTTGCACCCGGTGACCGGGTATGGTTATCCACAGTGAACCTTAGGTTGGCCTGCCCTTCAAAGAAATTGGGTCCCAAGTTTTTGGGGCCATTCCCTGTCAGAAGGAAGATTAATGAGGTGGCATATGAACTAGAACTTCCTGACTCACTTAAGATCCATCCGGTATTTCATGTATCATTACTAAAACCTTCCATTTCAATCCATTTCCAGGTCGAAGTACGGATTCCCCTGATCCTGTTCTGGTAGATGGTGAGGAGGAATTTGAGGTAGAGTCTATCTTGGACTACAGGAGGAGAAATAATCAAGATCAATTCTTGATTAAATGGAAGGGGTTTGGACCCGAAGAATATTCTTGGGAGTTTGAGGGTAATATCCACGCTGAGAATCTGTTGCAATCCTTCAAAAGATCCCATCCCAAAAGCTTTGCCCAAGGAGGCATCCGGAGGCTGGCCCTTGGGGGGGCAATGTCAGGAAGATCCTGCCAGTAATCGGCGTCCCAGGCTCACTGGTGCACGTTTGCAGGTGCCATTGTGCACGCACATCCCTGTTGGCGCCAGGGGGGCTTAAAACCTGCCTGTCACACTCAGTCTCTGCTGTCTGCTCTGCAGCGTTCTGTGTGTTTACCTGATCTGATCTGAGACTACCTATTAATTGACCCGGCTATCTGTTTGTGACCAACCCAGCTATCTGCCTGCATCTGATCTCCGGCTTGTCCAGACTATCCTCCTATTTGATTCTTGATACCTTTGCTGTCCGTCTGATACTGATCACTGGCTTGTTTGATGATCCTTCTGCCTGATCCCTGATATCTGCCTGCTGTGTTCCTGATTCCAGTCCAGCATCCAGTCTCCAGTCTACTTGCCTGCTGTGTTCCTGGTTCCAGTCCAGCATCCTGTTTCCAGTCTGCTCACCTGCTGTTGTTCCTGGTTCCAGTCCAGCATCCAGTCTCCAGTCTGCTTGCCTGCTGTGTTCCTGGTTCCAGTCCAGCATCCAGTTTCCAGTCTGCTCACCTGCTGTTGTTCCAGTCCAGCATCCAGTCTCCAGTCTACCTGCCTGCTGTTGTTTCTGGTTCGTCCAGCATCCAGTCTCCAGTCTGCTCACCTGCTGCTGTTCCTGGCTCCAGTCAGCGTTCCAGTCTCCAGCCTACTTGCCTGCTGTGTTCCTGGTTTCAGTCCAGCACTCCAGTCTTCTGCCTACTCACCTGCTGTTGATCCTGCCAGGCACCCATACCACTCCTCACTCCTGTGCTCTCTGTCCCCATTCCAGAGGGCCATGAGTAGGAGCCCTCACTCTGCAGTTCGGGCACAAAGCCCACCAGGTACGTGACAAAAACCATTGGAAAAAAAACAAGAATGTTGCTATGTACCAATAGTTGGAATGTCTCATCCTTAGAAACCAGGACAGATACGAGTAGTATTTGGCTCCAGTGCAAAGCATGAAGGCATCTCCCTGAACGATGTCCTCCTAAGTGGACCCGCCCTGAATAATGCACCCCTTGGAATCCTCATCAGATTCCGAAATTGACTTATTGCAGTAACAGAAGATGTACAACAAATGTTCTACTGTTTCCTTGTCCACAAAGATCAAAGACTACCGGAGGTTCCTGTGGTATGAAGATAATTACTTCAACAAAGAAGTCACAGAATACAGGATGAAAGTACACGTGTTCGGGAACAGCCCCTCTGGAGCTGTAGCTCTCTACAACCCGAGATGAGCAGCTCAGGAAGGTAATGAAGAGCGAGCATGGCACAGATGCCCAACAGTTCGTCATGAGAAATTTTTATGTGGATGATGGACTCGCTTCTTTCTCCAGCAATGAAGAGGCTATTGACATTCTGAAAAGAACAAGAGAGATGTTAGCAGAAGCTAACGTAAGGTTGCACAAGACAGCAGCAAAGTCATGGAAGCGTTTCCCTCAGAGGACCGTGCCAAAGACCTCAAGGACCTGGATCTAGGAACAGATTCACTTCCCCTTCAAAGAAGTTTAGGGCTCAGTTGGGATCTGAAAACCAACAACTTCACATTTAGAGTATCCAGAGAAGAGAAGCCGTTCACGAGAAGAGGTGTCTTATCCACAGTCAACAGCCTTTATGACCCCCTAGGGTTCGTAGCCACATCACCATGCGAGGTAAGGCTCTTATGAGAGAAATTGCTATTGAACATGAACAAGGTGAATGGGACACGCCTCTAAATAAGGAGAAAGAAATGCAGTGGAAGTTGTGGGCGGGCTCCTTGATAGAGCTTGAACAACTCATCATCCAAAGGTCATATGTTCTGTTTCTTTGTCTGCCACGAAGCAAAAAAAAAAATGTGCATATTCTTAGATGCATCCACTATGGCTATAACAGCTGTAGCCTACCTTAGAGTAGTGGACATTGAAGGACAAAGTTATGTTGGGTTTTGTCATGCAACGTCCCACACTCCGCTTGAGTGCTTCCGTCATATACCGCTTCCTAAGTTCTGGAACACGAGTCCAATGGATCTGGCTATAGGAACCCCAAGAACTAGACAACACCAGTCTTGGAGTACATCAGAACTAACTTTTTATTTGAGATCTCACAGACCTTTATACAGCAGGGATGACTCAAAGCTAACTTAATTAACATGAGCTAATTTACTACAAAATGTACCCAGACCAGATGACAGTCTTGTGGGCACCGAGCTTCACACATTAATATAAACACAATAGCTGGAGCTAATTACAATTAACAATACAAACAACAATTCCCCCCTCCTCAGCCTAGACCATTCGTCTCCTAGCCAGTGCTGGTGGCTAATGTGATCAGCTCTCTCAATTAATATAAACACATGTTGATAACACCAGCATCTCCTCACAGGATGTGTCCCAACAGAATGAATCAGTCTTATCAGCAGGGGGCTGCTGGAGGAATCCCCCCTCCCTCTTCAGGGACACAAATATACAGTAAGGAGTCCCCATACAATATATACACGACTGAGTCCGATTAATACAGTTCAGACTGGATTTCTCATTCACCTCACAAAGAGTATTGTTCCATTGAAAATCCAGGGCCCATAATCAAAAGGCAACAGGCTTGCATACAGTCCTCTCCAACAGCCTCTGTTCTGGCTATGTCTGTCACAGGTTTATCATGGGAAAGTCCAAATTTTCCCCACGTCCAGCTCACACTGTTCCACACTTAGAGCTTTGTGCTGCTGTCTTAGCAGTGGGAATGGCAGACTTGATCATTGCTAAACTAGACATTGAGATCCATGCAGTAAAGTTTTACAGACAGCAAGATTGTGTTAGGATATATTAAAAATGCTTCAAGAAGATTCTACATGTACATGTCAAACGGAGTGACCCACATCAGAAAGTCCACATACCCAGAACAGTAGCACTACATTAGTACAGATAAAAATCCAGCCGATCATCGGACTAGACTTGTACTAGCGGCTGTCCTCAAGCACACTAACTGGTTCTCAGGTCCATCTTTTATGACTAGATCAGTAACCAAAGAGACCACTCAGAGACCTTTGAACTTGTAGAACCAGATAACGACAAAGAAGTACGGGAACAATTTACAACATTCAGTACTATAATTACTAGAGGCAATGGGGGTCCCCCCAAAATCCATACCAGACCCTTATCAGATCACGCAGCCCGCCGGTCAGAAAGGGGGGTGGGGATGAGCGAGCGCCCCCCGTCCTGAACCGTACCAGGCTGCTTGCCCTCAACAAGGGGGTGGGTGCTTCGGGAAAAGGAGGCGCCCTGCGGCCCCCCACCCCAAAGCACCTTGTCCCCATGTTGATGAGGACAAGGGCCTCTTCCTGACAACCCTGGCCGTTGGTTGTCGGGGTCTGTGGGCAGAGGGCTTATCGGAATCCAGGAGGAGCCCACTTTAATGAGGGGGCCCCCAGATCCCGGCCCCCCACCCTATGTGAATGAGTATGGGGTGCATCGTACCCTTACCCATTCACCTGGGGGAAAAAAAAGTGTCAATGAAAAAAAAACACTAGACAGGTTTTTAAAGTAATTTATTAGGCAGTTTCGGGGGTCTTCTTCCGACTTCAGGGGTCTCTTCCAACTTCTCCGGCCTCTTCTCCAAGTCTGAGGTTCTTCTCCCGGGCTCCTCCACTATCTTCTGCTCTTTTGCCACTCTTTTGCTAGCGGTGGCCCGGTCTTCTAAATCGTCTTGTTCCCTCTTCTCTTCTTTCGATGTTGACACAATGCTCTTCCGCTGTAATGCCATGTGCGAGGTGCGCAATGACTTATATAGGCATGGGGCGTAGTCACCGGGTGATGACCCCGCCCCTTATGACGTCACAATCCCATCATGCCCCAGGACTGTGACGTCATAAGGGGCGGGGTCACCGGGTGACATCACCCAGTGACCACACCCCATGCCTATATAAGTCATTGCGCACCTCACACACGGCATTACAGTGGGAGAGAGCATCGTGTCAACATCGGAAGAAGAGAAGAGGGAACAAGATGACGGAGAAGACCGGGCCACCACTAGCAAAAGAGCAGAAGACAGCGGAGGAGCCCGCCAGAAGAACCAGAAAGCGGGAGAAGAGCCGGAGACCTGGAGAAGAGGCCGGAGAGCAGGAGAAGAACCGGACACCGGGAGAAGAGGCCGGAGAGAGCGGAGAAGTCAGAAGAGACCGCAGGGTACTTCCCTTTCCCAAAGCACCCACCCCCATGTTGAGGGCTTGCAGCCTGGTACGGTTTGGGGGGGGGCGCTCGCTCGTCCCCACCCCCCTTTCTGATCGACCGGGCTGCGCGCTCGGATAAGGGTCTGGTATGGATTTTGGGGGGGACCCCCACTCCGTTTTTTCGGCGTAGGGGGTTCCCCTTAAGATCCATACCAGACCTAAGGGCCTGGTATGCTCTTGGAGGGGAACCCATGTCGTTTTTTTATTTAAAATTTGACGGAGAGTCCCCCCTCATGTTTCATACCAAACACCTGTCAGCAATGCTTGTTGCTCATCGGGAAAGGAAAAAAAAACATTTTTCCTTTCCCGATGAGTGAGCCAGCTCGGTACTGGCTCCCGCAACGGGGCTTGCAGGTGTCAAATCTCGCCGATAACAGTGGCAAGGTTGACACAATATTGTGGTCACCTACTGTAATATTATTGAATACTTACATACCATTGCATGCATTTGAAGAGTTGCATGCATTAGAATTAGCCAAATTAAAGTACGTTGGCTATTTGGCATTCACCTATTTTCAGCATATGCTGCTCTGGCTAATTGGCTAACAGTCATTTGCCTTTTTTTTCACCAATTCAATCTTTTAGTATTTCTGTGGGGTTTGAACCCATGAGTCCTTCAAATCCTGAGTTTTTCAAGGTAGAAGTGCTGACCACTAGCCTATTGGGCGTAGCACAAGCATACATATAATATACATTTACTAGTGTTTGATGTTTCTTCTCCCCGAGCTGTCTCTCCTGCCGCCGCCGTCTTCTCCCGATGATGTGCAGCCGGTTACCCGCTAATAAAAAAAGCCGCTCTTCTTCTGTGGCGGTCTTCTGTGGCCATCTGATAACGTCACCTGGAGAGCCCACTCCATAGCTATGTAAGAAACGCCATATAGCGGGTGACAACACAGCGGAGGAAGACTGCCACAGAAGAAGAGTGGCTTTTTTTTTTTATTAGCGGGTAACCGGCGGTGCGGAAAAACACAGCAGATGGAGAAGACAGCGGCAGGACAGACAGCTCTGGGAGAATACAGCTCGGGGAGAAGATGGAGGAGGGAGAGACAGCGTCTGGAGAAGACGGCTCAGGGAAGAAGACAGCTCGGAGCTATTTTACAATAAAGGACTTGTCAAAAACCGGCTATTGATTTTTTAAAATTTCACAGCTTTTTTTTGGTGGACAGGTAGGGGTACGATGTACCCCATACCAATTCACATACGGGGGCAGGATCTGGGAGCCCCCTTGTTAAAGGGGGCTTCCAGATTCTGATAAACCCCATGCCCGCAGACCGACAACCACAGGGCAGGGTTGTCGGGAAGAGGCCCTTGTCCCCATCAACATGGGGACAAGGTGCTTTGGGGCATGTGGCCTGGTACGAGGAGGGTGCTCACTCGTCCTCCCCCCCCATTGCTGACCTCCAGGCTGCATGCTCGGATAAGGGTCTGGTATGGACTTTGGGGGGCCCCACATCAATTTTATTTTACATTTTGGTGTGGGGTTCCCCCTAAGGACCTGGTTTGTACTGGGGGGGACCCTATGATGTTTTCTTCCTTGATTTTTGGAATTCCCCACCATAATATTATTGAATAAGTACATACCATTGCATGCATTTGAAGAGTTAAAATAGTGAATAAACCAAACTGATGTGCATTGGCTAATTATGCTGCTGAGTACAATGCACGCTTTCAGGAGGTGATGCTGTCAGTGGGATTTGAACTCATGGCTTGAACCTTTGAGGGCAGCAGGGCATACCGCTATGCTACAGAGAAAATACATTTACAAATGTTTGATCCTATACAATAATGTTTTACATTTCAGGCATTAATATTATAGTAACAACCATGCTCATGCTGATGTGGCATTGACTTCAGCATATGCTGCTGAGTCTAATGCAAGCTTTCATTCGGTGATACCATCTGTGTGATTTTCAGCCATTTGAGCACAATTATATTGAGAACATATGTTTACTAGTGTTTGATGGTGGGACTACTTTATATTCTAGGTATAATAGTACTCAGCACAGTGACTTAGGCCCCTTTAACACTTGTGCGACCTGAAAGTTGCACGATTTTGATGTGACTTTAAGCAATGCCTGTGTAATCTTGAGGTCTATGGACACAGGAGTCACAGGGAAAGGCGCGCAACTTTCCTGCGATTTTGCGTCTGCAATTTTGCCGCGATTCCAGGGAATGCCTATGTAAACTTGAGGTCTATGGACCTCAACTCGCAGCGGACCAAAGTAGTACAGGGACTACTTTGAAGTTGGTGTGACTTGAAGTCGCACAGATATGAATGGTACACATTGAAAATCATGGGGTATGACTTGTCATGCGACTCTGATGTCCAAAGTCGCACAATCACTTTGTAAGTGATTTCAGAGACATCAGTGCACTTTCCTGCACAGATGTCTAGTGAAATCACATTGTTCCAAATCAGGGACAGTCGGGACCTAAGTCCCTCTGTTCCTCTTTCCTCCTCATTTGTCCCTCATTTTGTTCTGATCTGTATAGTTGTATATAAAATGCACTTTTTATCTTTCAAAAAGAGTTTCTCAGCGCTAAACCTGTCATCTAATTTCTAAATTGCTTTGTTTGTAAATTTTAAAAGCCAATCTAAAGGAATATTATTGATGAAAAAAAAGCACTTAGAGGTTTAACCAATTTTTTTTATTTGGAATAATTCTCCTTTAAGAAGGTGTTTTATGCCTACATACTTTTGCTAATAGGTGTCCCTTATACCCATCTCAAAAGGTTGGGAGGTAAGAAATCGCCACCTGAAGTCGCCCAAAGTAGTGCAGGAACTATTTTTGGGAATCCTTGTGGCGTCGCACCAATTCGGACCGTTCCATTGCTGTCAATAGGCGCCGAGTTGGCCTGCAATTTGACATGTCAGTTCAGAGCTATGTGAACATGGGTGAAGTTGCATAGATATGAATGGAAATCATGGGGGACAACTTTTCATGTGACTCTGATGTCCAAAGCTGCCTGAAAAGTCACCCAAGTGTGAAAGTAACCTAATGAGATTAGATGATAACACCTTTGAATAAGGCCCCATTTGCACTTGTGCGACCTTAAAATTGCACAGCTTTGCCATGACTTGAAGCAATGTCTGTGTAATCTTGTAGTGTATGGACCTCAAATCACATCAAAGTCAAACTAAGGTAGTGCATGGACGAATTTGCCCCACTTTCAAGACAGAAAGTGACAATAGGGCCAAATTCAAAGGTGTTATCCTTGAATCTCATTCATACTGCTGCAACCTGAAAGTCACACTATTTCGCTGCCACTTTGCCGCTGCAACTTGGCCCCAACTTCTGGGAATGCCTGTGTAATATTGCGCCCTATGTACCTCAAGTCACATGAAAGTCACACCAAAGTAGTACAGGGACTACTTTGAAGTTGGTGCGACTTAAAGTAGCACAGATATGAATGGTTATCATTGAGAATCATGGGATACAACTTGTCATGCAACTCAGAGGTCCAAATTTGCTGGAAAAGTTGCCCAACTGTGAAACAAGTCATATATATTTTAATAGAAAGGAGCTCTCATTTATACTTGCATAGTCCTTACTGATTTACATCAGCAGAACAAATGCAGGAAGTGATGTGTGCACATGGGACGGAAGCAAATGTGTGGTGATGCCAAACAAATCAATGAACCCCACCTACACCAAATCTAACTACCACATCCACCACCACATTGAGTAAGTACATATCCTACACTTCCCCAGCAAATCAATAGCACCTCCTCTTTGCTAAGAAGAGACCTCGCCATGTCCACCTAGATGGGGATCTGGACCAGCACAGGAACTTCTGGGTGATTACAATGATTAATTTCCGGGTCAGAAGGTGAAACCACACTCTTTTGATCGCAACCACGATTAGTATTTTTTATTTATGTTTATTTGCAGATATGCAAATCTGTATTTCTACATATAATGATATTTGAAGGTAAACTTAAGGGAGTTTGATAAGTAATGGTGTCCCTACGATAGCAGCAGGTGAATTACAAAGACAAAACGCCCAGTTTGAGCCCTGGTCCACACTGACAGCAGGAGGAAATTGTTCAGTGTTCAACTGTACACAATTTCATTCCCGCATGTCCGTCCTGACTGCGGAGACAATGCCAGAGGCATTTGTGCAGGTTTCTGCTCTGATATCAATACAAATCGCACCAATTAGAACATTGTAATTGCAAATGATTTGACATGTCAAATTGCACCAATGTGAACCAGAGCTGACACATACAACATTGCCTATCCACCAGCTGAATTCATTACCTGCAATTCTCCACAGCTGTTATATATAAGATTCCACCTTTATTACTTACTTGCAGGTATGCTGAAGCCTAGGTTTACATTGGAGCATTTTGTCATGCGATTTGAGAGATCAAATCACATAATTCGCAGCCTATTGGCGGCAATGGCACTGTTCCAATCGATGCAACACCAATTTTGCGGCGCCGCACCGATTTGCAAAAGTAGTTCCTGCACTACTTTTTCCAATTTCAGGTGTGACTTCAATAGACATCTGTGTATTAAGCCACACAGATGTCTATCAAGTAGCACCTGAAATCGTGCTGACCTTGCTACTTTGAAAATCCGATTTCAAAGTAGCATCAATGTGAACCAGGGCAAAGAGACTAGTTTTTTTGGTGCACAAATACATATAGAAATGATAAGATATAAAAAGATATTGCACTTCCCCAAAACAGAAAAAAAAAAACGAAAAAAAAAAAACACCACAACAAGCTCAATAATGTACTTTTATTTTGCCAGCAGAAACAAAATTATGTACATTCATTTACTAGCTTCAAAAAAAAAAAAATTCTACAGGATATATGGTGCTACATTTAGCAAAACAGTTAGCAATTGGATTTTAAGGGCCCTGATCATAGGATCTTACAAACTAAAATTTGTCTAAACCTTAGAGTGGACAAAGCTTTACTTTCAGTGTATAACGGGCAACACATCACATTTTTATCTGCCAGATTATAGAAACCTACTTAACAGTCATTCTTACAAAGCATTTCAATATTAAAAAAGGCACTTATTCAAAACATAACACCCACCACCACCCCACAAATCCACACACATACATACATTGGTGACCATGTTCTGCTGGAAGCTGAATTTCTGTGTACACGATTAAGCAAAGAGATCAAAGAGTAGAAGGTCAGCAGATGCTTTCAAACTATGTTTGCATGGTCAGACAGGAACAATACACACACAACATTGACAGCATGGCCACATAAACCCACTTTTGATGGAAAAAATGCACAAGAATTTCAGCAAACAACCCTAGTTGGGCATTTGTCAATGTGCACAATATCATTCCTTCTTCTCTCCCCCACCACAACTCACAACAAAAAACCTGACCTTCTCAGGCCAAACAAACCCCTCCTACTGCAGCCCTTTATATAAGAGAGGTTGTATTGTTGGCACACTAACACACACCCAATAGACGTACACGCCCACCAGTATCTTTCAATCTTTCTCTTTGTGTATGTCTAAAGTGATTGCATCTGATGAGCAGGAAAACATAATACTATTTGCAACTGTTAGCCCTTTAGCTATGTGCATCAAATCTCCAACTACAGACCAAAGATCAAAGTCCATTTGCATGCACATAAACAAAGCAACAGTTTTCTAAACATATGTACCTGTGCAGTATAAACTCTACCATTTTAAATGTCCAAGTCCCTGGGCATGATTAGTGCTAACAAACATTAACATCAGTCCTTGGCTGCAATGAGCTTCCAATCTAAAGTCCAAAATTAACTTTCTTACATTAGAGACTATTTTGACAGGAGACAAATAAAATGCCAGCATGTCTTTGGATTGTAGTGAGAACCCCACACAGGGAGAACATATAAACACAACCCAAGCATTAGCATGTTGGGGAATTGAACCAGCAACCCCAGTGCTGCTAGATAGAATTGCTACCCACTTAGCCAGCAGGCAGCCTCACAAATGTTCTCTGCATCTCTGTGGTGTGAACCAGCCCTAAGCCCATGGCCATGCTCAGTGTCACAAGCAATATACAATATATTGGCCTAAGTATTGGGACACCTGCCTTTATACACACATGAACTGTAATGACATCTCAGTCTTAGTCCGTAGGGTTCAATATTGAGTTGGCCCACCCTTTGCAGCTACAACAGCTTCAACTCTTCTGGGAAGGCTGTCCACAAGGTTTAAGAGTGTGTCTATCGGAATGTTTGACCATTCTTCCAAGTGCATTTGTGAGGTCAGGCACTGATGTTGGATGAGAAGGCCTGGCTTACAGTCTCTACTCTAATTCATCCCCAAGGTGTTTTGTTGTGTTGAGGTCAGGACTCTGTCCAGGCCAGTCAAGTTCCTCCACCCCAAACTCACTCATCCATGTCTTTATGGACCTTGCTTTGTGCACTGGTCCAAATAATTTGGTGGAGGGGGGATTATGGTGCACACCAGTGCACAAAGCAAGGTCCATAAAGACATGGATGAGCGAGTTTGGGGTGGAGGAACTTGACTGGCCTGCACAGAGTCCTGACCTCAACCCGATAGAACACCTTTTGGCTGAATTAGAGTAGAGGCTGCGAGCCAGGCCTTCTCATCCAACATCAGTGCCTGGCCTCACAAATGCGCTTCTGGAAGAATGGTCAAACATTTCCATAGACACACTAAACCTT
This sequence comes from Aquarana catesbeiana, assembly GCF_042186555.1. Lineage (NCBI taxonomy): Eukaryota > Metazoa > Chordata > Amphibia > Anura > Ranidae > Aquarana > Aquarana catesbeiana. The sequence continues at coordinate 196,246,632 of NC_133334.1, read as the reverse complement.
GTGGACAGGCTTCCCAGAAGCTGTTCTAGCTGCAAAGGGTGGACCAAATCAAATTTTAACCCTACGGACTAAGACTGGGCTGCCATTAAAGTTCATGTGTGTGTAAAGGCAGGTGTCCCAATACTTTTGGCTAGATAGTGTATCTGACAAGATTTACAATGGTGGTGGAACCCTCCTACACATAAATACTACATTTAGACATAGTTTTAGGACCTGGGAGATGAGACAACTTCTCTACATGAAGTGACATGTTTGGGATTCAAATCCAGATGCTCAGCTGAAGTTCTAACCTCCAAGCCACAGAGCTGCCACATATGAAAACCTCCTACACATAAATACTCATAAATACTGCATTTCTTTGGACATACAGGTGATGGAATTACATTAGTCAAGGTTTATTCTGTGATATTTGGTGGTTCTTTGTGGATGAGTGTATAGTGATATTAGTAGTGAATAGTGATATTATCTTCACATTTTGGGGAATTACATTTTGATTTCTGAAGTTGGTACACATATCACATTTTTTGGGCTCAAATTATGAGTATTTGGAAATAATAAAAAGCACAAAAAAATTGTGACTCATTTTAAATTTGCATCAGCAATGGTATTGTTTGTGGATTGTAAAGATACCTGTGTGAGTTTGGGTAAAGATTGTTGTGAGATGGAGAGTAACAAGTGAAAGTGACAGAGAAAAATATATTTTACCAAAACATCAAAACATTCAATTTTCTAGCATTCTTAAAAACAAAATAGATGAGAAAAAAACAAAATAGAAGGAGCAACATTGTTGCAAGTAACATTTATTTCAGAGAAAGATACATTTTATTTCAACATTAAAAGTATTTGTTTATTGTACCATTAGAATCAATGGCTGAAATTGTATTGGAATATAATAGCGCCGATTTTCATTCTCAAAAATGAATTTTACCCAAGCGCTAATTTTGGTATTTACTATAGTGCCTGGTAAAAAAACACTGGACACTGGAGCTAAAATGAGAGCTATTTGCAGGTCTGAGCATGCTCAGTTGTGCTGGCACCTAGTTGTATAGAGACAGGGAATTTATCTCTTCTCAGACTTTTAAAGATATTTCAGTGTAGAAATCGCTTTTTCACACAGTTTAAAAGCAGATCATCTTTAAATAATATACCACATATTTCAGTACCATTTAGGCAATTATATCATGCTCTAAACATTATTTCCATGTGCAATTCTCCAGCTTTTAGCAGAGTAAGGATTTGGGCGCTATTTAGTTTCAGGGAACTATAGTAAATTCGATTTTGGGAGTATTTTCTCACCAGCGCTATAGTGAATGTCGTTTTAGCGCAAATTATCGCTAATTACCGCGATTAGTGCAAATTTGCTGTAATTCGCGCCGCAGCACTATAATAAAGGACCCCCATTGTCTTTTGGTTTTTCTGTGTTTGTTCTATGTTTGTTCTATATAGCATAGAGTACCAGAAAGAAAAGAATGAAATATAATCAATATATATAAATCAATGATATTGTAATGCAAAATATGTCACTGATTCCCGTACTACTATGTACATATAACTGTGATAATAACAGTATTGGAGGAATAATATAGCTTTAGTTTGTTAATAATCGCATTTAATGGAAAAATCCTTGAAATCTCAGATAAAGAGAGGGTCCCATGGGGACACACAAACAGGAAACGTAAGAAAACAAAGCTGACAGGGTCATGCAGTCTAATGCCGCGTACACGCGATCGGATTTTCCGACGGGAAATTTTGGATGTGAACTTGTTGGTGGTAAGTCAGACCGTGTATATGCTCCATCAGACGAAGAAAAGAGGTTTAACCTTAAACTACATAGAGGGTTCTTTACTGTAAGAGCGGCAAGGATTTGGAATTCCCTTTCACGGTGGTCTCAGCGGGGAGCATCGATAGCTTCAAGAAACTAATAGATAAGCACCTGAATGACCGCAACATACAGGGATATACAATGTAATACTGACACATAATCACACATAGGTTGGACTTGATGGACTAGTGTCTTTTTTCAACCTCACCTACTATGTGTGTACACAAGTGCGTCGCACAAAAGTTCACGCATGCTCGGAATCAAGTATGAGCCAGAAGCACTCGGTCTTGTAAAACTAGCGTTCGTAATGGAGATATCACGTACGTCTTGTACGTTACTACGTTTGTAATTGTTGGACAACATTTGTGTGACCATGTGTATGCAAGACAAGTTGGAGCCAACACCCTTCGAACAAAAATACACGGTTTTGTTGTCGGAAAGTCCGATCGTGTGTACAGGGCATACGTTTGCACCGGTATGTGAAAAGATAAAACCAGTATACAGGCAGAAGTTATAAATGGAATCGTAATAGCGTTCCTACAAGAGTGTCTAAAAATTTAGTGTAAAGGTTCCAAATGTATTGTACAAAGACACACGCATAAATAGAGAACCACTAGAGGTGTCATAGGAATGTGAAATGGTATCAGCTTTTCACAAGAGATAAACATTGCCCATATATATGAGGCAAAAAAAAGAAAATTATATAATATATATATATATATATATATATATACATACATACATACATACATACATACACAGTGGGGACAGAAAGCATTCAGACCCCCTTACATTTTTCACTCTTTGTTATATTGCAGCCATTTGCTAAAATCATTTAAGTTCATTTTTTTTCCTCATTAATGTACACACAGCACCCCATATTGACAGAAAAACGCAGAATTGACATTTTTGCAGATTTATTAAAAAAGAAAAACTGACATATCACATGGTCCTAAGTATTCAGACCCTTTGTTGTGACACTCATATATTTATCTCAGGTGCTGTCCATTTTCTCTGATCATCCTTGAGATGGTTCTACACCTTCATTTGAGTCCAGCTGTGTTTGATTATACTGATTGGACTTGATTAGGAAAGCCACACACCTGTCTATATAAGAGCTTACAGTGCATGTCAGAGCAAATGAGAATCATGAGGTCAAAGGAACTGCCTGAAGAGCTCAGAGACAGAATGATGTTGTTCACCGTGGTGTGCACGCTGGTGTGCGGGTTCGTGGGCATGTGCGGGTGCACGCACCCATGGGCATGTGCGGGTGCGCGCACATGCGCCCTTTGGAGCCAATCTGCCTATTTAGGCTGGCTGCACTATCTGCTCGGTGCTGCCTGATCAACAGCTCTTCCGTGCCCTTGTTCCTGATTCCTGTGCCCATACTTTGATCTCCTGACAAACTTGGCTTGCTTCTTGGACTCCTCTGAACTCTGCCCGCACCTGACCTCTGGCCTGTTTGACTACTCTTCTGCTTGCTCCTTTGTACCTCGTTGCCTGCCTGTTGCCGAACCTAGCCTGTATTCAGACCTCCCTGCTCTGCTTCTGCTCAGCTCCTGTTTGCCTGTGTTGCAGCTTGCACCTTGCTGCTTAAGGACTGTCCACTACCAGCATCTGGACTCTATTACCAGGCTCCCATACCACTCCGCACTCCTGTGCTTCCTGTATACTCTACCAGGGGCCACGAGTTGGACGCGTAAGGGAGTCTACCCTCTGCCCAAGTGGACTCGCTGGTCAGGTACATAGAGGTCTGATAGTATCAGGCAGCCATGACTGAGTCCGGGCAGGGGGCTTCCCCCATTGATGAACTCTGCAGACATCTGGCGGGCCTGACCCAAGCGGTAAAAAGCCTACAGGAAGGCTATTCAAGATTGGAGGAACAAGTCCAGGCTCTGTCCTCGCCCACCAGTCCCCAGGGGGCTTCGTCTGCCGGTTATCTTCCGCACCCTCCGTAGTTATGCTCCCTCCAGAGCCCAGAGTACCCATACCTGAAAGGTTCTCCGGAGTTCATAGCAAATACCGTGCGTTCCGAAATGCCTGTGAGCTCTACTGTGCATTGCAGCCCCGTACCTTCTCACTAGAAGCAACCAAGGTGGGCTTTGTCATTTCCCTGTTGTCCGGTGAGCCTCAAACCTGGGCCCACCATCTCCTGGAGCAAAAGTCAGACTCTTTAGGAAGTCTGGATACTTTCTTTCTGGCGATGTCTCAGCTCTATGAGGATCCCCAGCTGACTGCAACTGTTGAAGCCGCATTGCACTCCCTCCGACAAGGCCGCAGGGCGGCTGAAGATTATGCGGTTGAGTTCCAACGCTGGAGCTGTGATACGGACTGGAACGATGCCGCCTTGCGTCACCAGTTTCGGATGGGACTATCTGACCCACTTAAGGATGAGCTGGTACGGGTCGGAGTGCCTCAGTCCCTGGATGAGCTCATCAATCTCTCCATCCAAATTGACCGTCGCCTGAGAGAGCGACTCACTGAAAGGTCTACCAGTGTTTTTCGCCCCACCTGGATGCTCCCTCAAGTTTCCAGTCCCCCCAGTCGGCCCTCCGCTACATCAACTGCTCCAGTCCCAGATGCTCCAGAACCCATGCAGCTTGGCCTGCTTCGTCCTTCCCTTACCCCTGAGGAGAAGTTATGCAGATGTGCTCACAATTTGTGTCTATACTGTGGGGAATCCGGGCATTACGCAAGCGCCTGCCCCAACAAGACGCGTAAGTGCCATTCTACTTCTCGTATGTGTGCAACTGTCATGCCTAAACCCAGTACTCACCTTGCTATCTCTATCACATTGCAGCTTCCAGGAAGGACTATCCCAGCATCAGTCATCATTGACTCCGGAGCATGCAGCTGCTTCATTGACCTGGTTTTTGCAGCCGATCACAGCATTCCACTTCGACCCAAAGCCCAAGGCCTTGCTGTACACCTTGCAGATGGTTCCACCCTCAGTTCTGGTCCTGTCATACAGGAGACTGTCCCTTTACTAGCTACCGTGGGCCCTCAGCACCAAGAACTCCTTTGTCTAGATGCCATCTCCTCTCCTCTCTTCCCTCTCATCCTGGGAATGCCTTGGTTACAAGCCCATAATCCCTGTATTAATTGGGCTACAGGGAAAATTGAGTTCCTCTCTGAGTACTGTCAACAGCATTGTCTGCAGGGAACGATCAGTAAGACTTCTCAACTTCTCTGCTTAGATTCAGATACAGAACTACGCCAATCTATCCCAGAACCCTACCAGGACTTCTCGGATGTTTTCAGCAAAAAGGGAGCAGAGATCCTTCCCCCGCACAAACCTTATGACTGCCCAATAGAACTTTTACCTGGAACTGAGGTACCCTTCGGGAGGATCTTCCCATTAACTGAGCAGGAGTTAGACACATTAAAGAAATATATTGATGACAATCTGGAAAAAAGGATTCATCCGCCCGTCCACCTCCCCGGCCGGTGCCGGCATATTCTTCGTGGAAAAGAAGGATCACTCCCTTTGTCCGTGCATTGATCATTGGGAGTTGAATAAAATAACGATTAAAAACCGTTACCCGCTACCTCTGGTGCCTGAACTGTTCCAAAGGTTGGGAACCGCAACGGTTTTCACAAAACTGGATCTCCGCGGAGCTTATAATTTAATCCGTATCCGAGAAGGGGACGAGTGGAAGACCGCTTTCCGTACTCGCTTTGGGCATTTAGAGTACCTCGTTATGCCCTTCGGTCTCTGCAATGCACCAGCAACGTTCCAACACTTCGTCAGTGATATCTTTCGTGATTACCTGGACCTGTATGTTATTGTCTACCTTGACGATATTCTCATTCTTTCCTCTTCATTGACTGACCACCGCAGGCATGTCCGGAATGTCCTTGCTCGGCTCAGACAACATGGACTGTATGCTAAACTCGACAAATGCGAGTTTGAACTCCAATGCATTCAATTTTTGGGTCTCATCATTTCAGTCGAGGGCATCAGGATGGACCCTCAAAAGATGTCTTGCATCCTGAACTGGCCTGCACCCACAGACAAAAAGGGGATTCACCGCTTCATCGGGTTTTCCAACTTTTATCGGAAATTCATCAAAGACTTTTCTAAAATCATCGCTCCTATTACTGAATTAACTAAGCAGGGAACCCAATTCTGCTGGACTCCTAGGGCGTAATCGGCCTTTGAGAAACTTAAAGAACTATTTACCTCGGCCTCCATTTTGAAACACCCTAACCCTGCCCTGCCATTCGTTTTGGAGGTCGATGCCTCAGAAATTGCAGTAGGAGCAGTGCTCTCCCAACGTCAAGGCGCCAAGGCTCTCCTATTTCCAATAGCTTTCTTCTCACGCAAACTCCTATGTCCGAAAGGAACTATGACGTAGCAGACCGGAAACTTCTGGCCATTAAAACAGCTCTGGAGGAGTGGAGCTATCTACTGGAGGGTGCTGCACATCCCATTTTAATTTACACCGACCACAAGAATTTGGAGTACCTGAGATCCGCCAAAAGACTAAGACCATGACAAGCTAGATGGGCACTCTTCTTTTCCCACTTTCAGTTTCACATTACTTACAGACCCGGCTCTAAAAACATCAAGCCAGATGCACTTTCCCGCATGTTCCATGACTCCAAGAAGACTGTACCTCCGGACACTATCCTTCCTGCTGGAAATTTTTTGCTCCTTCAAGGGGATCTGATCTCTAGGATAAGACAGGCCTCTATGGGAATACCCCAGCCTGCTGAAACCAACCTAAAGGATGGTTTTCTGTGGCACAAAGGCAAGATTATGGTTCCTAAGGACCTAAGGGTGCCGGGACTGGAGCTTTGCCATGACCATAAGCTGGCAGGTCATTTCGGGGCCCTGAAGATGGCCAAGCTGGTACAGGGTACTTTCTGGTGGCCACAACTGGTCAATGATTGTAAAAACTATGTGGATTCCTGTCACACTTGTGGCCGAAGTAAGAGCAGCCAGACAAGAGCTTGGGGCCTATTGAAACCCTTACCCATTCCTGAGAGACCGTGGAAAATGATCTTGATTAATTTCATCGTGGAACTCCCCCCATCAGAAGGTTTTTCTACCATCTTTGTCGTAATAGACAGATTATCCAAGATGGCACATTTTCTTCCAATGAGGGGTACACCCTCAGCCATGGAGACAGCGAAGATGTTCATTAAGGAGATCATAAGGTTGCATGGGGTTCCTTCAAATATTGTCTCCGATTGAGGTGTCCAGTTTACCTCCAGGTTTTGGAAGGCCCTATGTGGTTCCCTTGAAATAGAAATAAAACTCTTCGGCTTACCATCCCCAGGCGAACGGCCAAACAGAGAGAACCAATCAAACTTTGGAGCAATATCTCCGTTGTTTCTCCGCCTTCTCCCAGAATGACTGGGTCTCTCTGTTACCTGTTGCGGAGTTCTCTTATAACAACTCTCTGCATTCTGCCATCAATCAAACGCCATTCTTCGCCAACTATGGTTTTCATCCATCCTTTTTACCCAGTTCAATACCCGAATGCACCATCCCTGCAGTTTCCGAAACTATGGAGTTTTTCTTTGCTAATAACAAACTTCTACAAGAAACCATGGCCAAATCCCAGGCCTATTACAAGATAAAGATGTTTGACAAAAGGAGACGTGGGGAACTCATCTTGAAACCTGGCAACCAAGTGTGGTTGTCCACAGCTAACTTGAAGATGGCCTGCCCTTCTAGGAAACTGGGGCCTAAATTCATGGGTCCTTTTCCAGTGAGGAAGAAGGTTAACGATGCTACATATGAACTTGATTTGCCTGACTCTTTTAAAGTGCACCCGGTTTTCCAAGTGTCTCTACTGAAACCAGTTGCCTCTAATCCCTTTACTGGCCGTAGTACCAGCCCACCCGAACCTGTCATGATTAACAATGAGGAAGAATTTGAAATTGAAGCAATTCTGGATTGCAGAAAAAGACGCAATCAAACCCAATACCTTATCAAATGGAAGGGATATGGACCTGAGGATAACTCCTGGGAGCCCGAGAGTAACCTTCATGCCAAGGAACTGTTGCAAACATTCAAAAATTCCCATGCAACCAGATTGGCCCAACTGGGCATCCGGAGGCTGCCCTTGAGGGGGCACTGTCAGAGAGGTTACCTCGGTGGACATGGTGTTGCTCGCAGTGGTGTGCGTCGGGGTGTGCTGGTGCACGCTGGCGTGCGCGTTCCTGTTCATCCTGGTATGCATGCTCCTGTAGGTACTGGTGTGTGCGACTCGGCTGGCCCTGATGTGCGCGCCGGTGTGCAGACGCGTGCACTGGTTCGCATCATCCGGTGGATGCTGGTGTGCACACCGGTGTGCGAGTGCACGCACGTGGGCATGTGCGGGTGTGCGCACCCATGCGCCGTTTGGCGCCAACCTGCCTATTTAGGCTGGCTGCACTATCTGCTCCGTGCTGCCTGATCAACAGCTCTTCCGTGCCCTTGTTCCTGTTTCCTGTGCCTGTACTTTGATCTGACAAACCCAGCTTACTTCTTGGACTCCTCTGAACTCTGCCCGCACCTGACCTCTGGCCTGTTTGACTACTCTTCTGCTTGCTCCTTTGTACCTCGTTGCCTGCCTGTTGCCGAACCCAGCCTGTATCTGGACCTCCCTGCTCTGCTCCTGCTCAGCTCCTGTTTGCCTGTGTTGCAGCTCTCACCTTGCTGCTTAAGGACTGTCCATCTGCCAGCATCTGGACTCTATTACCAGGCTCACATAGCACTCCGCACTCCTGTGCTTCCTGTATACTCTACCAGGGCCGCAAGTTGGATGCGTAAGGGAGTCTACCCTCTGCCCAAGTGGACACGCCGGTCAGGTACATAGAGGTCTGATACAAAGATCACTGTGGCTGAGCTCCAGAGATGCAGTCGGGAGATGGGAGAAAGTTGTAGAAAGTCAACCATCACTGCAGCCCTCCACCAGTCGGGGCTTTATGGCAGAGTGGCCCGACGGAAGCCTCTCCTCAGTGCAAGACACATGAAAGCCCGCATGGAGTTTGCTAAAAAAAACACCTGAAGAACTCCAAGATGGTGAGATATAAGATTCTCTGTTCTGATGAGACCAAGATAAAACTTTTTGGCCTTAATTCTAAGTGGTATGTGTGGAGAAAACCAGGCACTGCTCATCACCTGTCCAATACAGTTCCAACAGTGAAGCATGGTGGTGGCAGCATCATGCAGTGGGGGTGTTTTTCAGCTGCAGGGACAGGACAACTGGTTGCAATCAAGGGAAAGATGAATGCAGCCAAGTACAGGGATATTCTAGATGAAACCTTCTCCAGAGTGCTCAGGACCTCAGACTGGGCCGAAGGTTTACCTTCCAACAAGACAATGACCCTAAGCACACAGCTAAAATAACAAAGTAGTGGCTTCACAACAACTCAGTGACTGTTCTTGAATGGTCCAGGCAGAGCCCTGACTTAAACCCAATTGAGCATCTCTGGAGAGACCTAAAAATGGCTGTCCACCAACGTTTACCATCCAACCTGACACAACTGGAGAGGATCTGCAAGGAGGAATGGCAGAGGATCCCCAAATCCAGGTGTGAAAAACTTGTTTCATCTTTCCCAAAAAGACTGTATTAGATCAAAAGGGTGCTTCTACTAAATACTGAGCAAAGGGTCTGAATACTTAGGACCATGTTATATTTCAGTTTTTCTTTTTTAATAAATCTGCAAAAATGTCAACAATTCTGTGTTTTTCTGTCAATATGGGGTGCTGTGTGTACATTAATGAGGAAAAAAATGAACTTAAATGATTTTAGCAAATGGCTGCAATATAACAAAGAGTGAACATTTAAGGGGATCTGAATACCGTCCCCACTGTGTGTGTGTGTGTGTGTGTATGTATATATATATATATATATATATATATATATATATATATATATATATATATATATATATATTATGCCAAAATTAATTTCAAATGGTCAAATGACTATATGGATAATTGGCATACCTCATATCTATTTTAAATTACCAAATGCATCTGATG